>NW_028239204.1:0-66641 GCF_036417535.1 Chlamydotis macqueenii
TCCACAGACACCGTAGGGACCCACCGTGACCCACAGCGACCCACAGCGACCCACAGACACCGTAGGGACCCACAGCGGCCCACAGCGGACCCACGGCGACCCACAGACACCGTAGGGACCCACAGCGACCCACAGCGACCCACAGCGACCCACAGACACCACAGTGACCCACAGTGACCCACAGCGACCCACAGCGAGCCACAGACACCACAGCGACCCACAGCGACCCACAGACACCGTAGGGACCCACCGTGACCCACAGCGACCCACAGCGACCCACAGACACCGTAGGGACCCACAGCGGCCCACAGCGACCCACGGCGACCCACAGACACCGTAGGGACCCACAGCGACCCACAGACACCGTAGGGACCCACAGCGACCCACAGCGACCGTAGGGACCCACCACGACCCACGGCGACCCACAGACACCGTAGGGACCCGCAGCGACCCACGGCGACCCACAGACACCGTAGGGACCCACAGCGACCCGCAGCGACCCACAGCTACCGTAGGGACCCACAGCAACCCACAGCGACCCACAGACACCGTAGGGACCCGCAGCGACCCACAGCGACCCACAGCTACCGTAGGGACCCACAGCGACCCACAGCCGCCCACCAACACCGTAGGGACCCGCAGCGACCCACAGCCACCCACAGACACCGTAGGGACCCACAGTGACCCACGGCCGCCCACCGCCACCCACAGCGACCCACGGCGACCCATAGGGACCCACAGTGAGCCACACGCGACCCCAAGCGACCCACAGCGCCGCGGGGCCAGCAGCAGGGAACCCCCCCCAAACCCCGCCCCCTTCTGCCCCACCCCTCTCCCCATTGGCCCTCCCCACCCGCCGGCCCCGCCCACCTTGTGCGCCACCCAATCCACCCAGCCCTTGGCGCGGGGGTTGATGTTGATCAGCACCAGCCCCTCCACCGCCTCGGGGTGCAGCAGCTGTGGGGCGGGGCCAGACCCATAGCGCCCCACGGCCACGCCCTCCCACCCCATAGCGACCCCCCAGCCCCATAGCGACCCCCCAGCCCCACAGCCACGCCCCCCGAGAGCCCCCAGCGACCCACAAGTACCCAACCAAGAGACCCCACTAACCTCCTCCAGCCCCATAGCGCCCCACGGCCATGCCCCCCCAGCCCCATAGCGACCCCCCAGCCCCATAGCGACTCCCCAGCCCCATAGCGACGCCCCCCTGCCCCATAGTGACCCCCCAGCCCCACAGCCGAGCCCCCAACCCCCCAGCGACCCACAAGTGCCCAGAGACCCCACTAACCTCCTCCAGCCCCATAGCGCCCCACGGCCATGCCCCCCCGCCCCATAGCGACCCCCCCAGCCCCATAGCGACCCCCCAGCCCCATAGCCGAGCCCCCAACCCCCCAGCGACCCACAAGTGCCCAGAGACCCCACTAACCTCCTCCAGCCCCATAGCGCCCCACGGCCATGCCCCTCTGCCCCATAGCGACCCCCCAGCCCCATAGCGACCCCCCAGCCCCACAGCCATGCCCCCCTGCCCCATAGCGACCCCCCCGCCCCATAGCGACCCCCCCAGCCCCACAGCCACGCCCCCCAGCCCCATAGCGACCCCCCCAGCCCCATAGCGACCCCCCCCAGCCCCACAGAACCTCCCCCGAGATTCCCGCAGCCCTGCATTCCCCCCAAATCTGCCCCCCGCCCTGCCCCACGCCCCGCCCCACGCCCCGCCCCACATCTCACCCCAAATTTAGCCAGGACGAAGGCGCCGGCGCCCACCCCAATGCCCACGACGCTGGCGATGCTGGGGGGGTGGGCGGGGTCAGGCCGGTGCTGACCCCGCCCCCCCATCCCGTCCCGCTACGGGTCAGGGGCCCCCTCCCCGCCCCACAGCGCCGTGGGGCGCCCCCCCGCCCACTCACTTGAGGTGCCGGAGGACGCAGGGGACGATTTCGGCCAGTTGCTCCAGGGAGGGGTACTGGTACCAGCGGGGGAGGGGCGGGGGGCGGGGGGGGGAGGGGCGACGGGGGGAGGGGCAAGGGGTCAATCGGGGGTCGAGGTGGGGGGAGGGCGGGCGAGGGGACCAATGAGGTGAAGCGATGGCGGTTGGAGGGGGGGAGGGGTGCGTAGGGTGACGCTGCGATGTGATGGCGGTCGAGGTGGGGGGACGGGGGGGCGGGGGGTCAACTGGGGGGGGGGGAGGGGTGGGGGGGTCAACAGAGAGACGACAGGGTCAACTGGGGGTTAATGGGGGCAACTGGGGGTTAGTGGGGGGCAACTGGGGGTTAATGGGGGTCAGTGGGGTCAACTGGGGGTTAATGGAGGCAACTGGGGGTTAATGGGGGTCAACTGGGGGTTAGTGGGGGGCAACTGGGGGTTAATGGGGGTCAGTGGGGTCAACGGGGGGTTAATGGGGGTCAACTGGGGGTTAATGGGGGTCAACGGGGGGCTTATGGGGGGCAACTGGGGGTTAATGGGGGAAACTGGGGGTCAATGGGGGGCAACTGGGGGTCAATGGGGGCAACTGGGGGTTAATGGGGGTCAACAGGGGGTCAACTGGGGGTTAATGGGGGCAACTGGGGGTTAATGGGGGTCACAGGTCAACTGGGGGTTAATGGGGGTCAACTGGGGGTTAATGGGGGTCAATGGGGGGCTTATGGGGGGCAACTGGGGGTTAATGGGGGCAACTGGGGGTTAATGGGAAGCAACTGGGGGTCAATGGGGGCAACTGGGGGTTAATGGGGGTCAACGGGGTCAACTGGGGGTTAATGGGGGTCAGTGGGGTCAACTGGGGGTTAATGGGGGTCAACTGGGGGTTAATGGGGGTCAACGGGGGGTCAACTGGGGTTTAATGGGGGTCAACTGGGGGTTAATGGGGGTCAACGGGGGGTCAACTGGGGTTTAATGGGGGTCAACTGGGGGTTAATGGGGGTCAACTGGGGGTTAATGGGGTCAACGGGGGTTAATGGGGGTCAACGGGGGGTTAATGGGGTCAACGGGGGGTCAACTGGGGGTTAATGGGGGTCAACTGGGTGTTAATGGGGGTCAACTGGGGGTTAATGGGGTCAACGGGGGTTAATGGGGGTCAACGGGGGGTTAATGGGGTCAACGGGGGGTCAACTGGGGGTTAATGGGGGTCAACTGGGTGTTAATGGGGGCAACCAGGTGTTACTGGGGGTCACTGGGGGTTAATGGGGGTCAACTGGGGGTTAATGGGGGTTAACAGGGGTCAATGGGGGTCAACTGGGGGTTAATGGGTGCAACTGGGGGTTAATGTGGGGCTACAGGACAAGCTGCAAAAAAGGGGTGCCTTAATCAGGGAGCACCAATAGTGAGTACTTAATCAGGGAGTAGAAGGGGTGCCTTAATCAGGGAGCACCAATTGTGAAACTGCCGGCAATAATGGAAAAGGAGGTAGCCCTAGAATTATTATGCTCTCTATGAGAGGACTGAGTTATGACTCGGCCGTCCTAGAAGCTTTGCTGCAGTGGGCAAAGAAAAGGGAATTAATCCCCACAGTTGATGATCCTTTTGAACTCCCGACACAGGAAAAGATAGGAAAAAAGCTGTGGGATGAAATAAGTAAGGGATCTCCACCGTGTGGAAGCTAATGAACGAAACATTGATAAGCATGAAAGCCGAGCGTTCAGTTGCTGCATCTGCTTTTGCGGCCTTAACTCCAGCCGACGGGTCCACCTCCACTACCAGCATGCTGTTCTCGGGTTTAACGAGCCCTGCCGCCGCCCCGGCTCGTGCTGAGGGTGGGGGGGTTCGAGCCCCAGCAAGGACTCCAGGAACTGCAGCCACAGCCCCTATAACTATAGATATGCGGGCACCAGAGGGAAAAACTGCCAAAGGCTTTTCACCACCATCAGACGTACCACCGCCAGGCACCCCGCCACGCTGCGCCAGTGCAGACTCAGAGTCACGAGCCTTTTCGCCGGCACCAACAGCTCTGGTTTATCCCCCGTTACCACCTTCTTCCCTGCCACCACGGCGTGAGGAGGAGGGGGATGAACATTCATCTGGCTCCAAGGACGCACAGCTGGAAGAGACGCTAAAAAGACTGGAAGCCCTAGAGATTCGCCTAGAAGTGTCACTGGGAAACTTGTCAACTCCTTCGCCTGTGCCGCATCGAGACCTGTCAGCATCCAACCTATTCATTCCGAACGGAGCATCGGGTGAGATCAGTCTTTTTGCACCTTTGCAAGGGACGCCGGCGGGAGGGGCCGGGGTTTTGAATCCGATAGTGCAGTGGAAAGAGGTGATTCGAGATGCTTTGATAGAAGGAGAGCCTTTTCCTATGGCATTTCCAGTTGTGACTGATAATACTGGGAAAAGTGTGTGGAAAGCATTAGACTGGAAAATATTGAAGGAAGCTAAAAGTGCAGTTACTCAGTATGGGCTAAAATCATCATATGCTCAATCTGTGTTGCAGCATATTTTTTCATCACAGTTGTTAGCTCCTTATGATATTAGAATGATTGTCCAGGTCGCAGCAGCTGCAGTTCTTTCAGTACTGGCAGGCTGCTTGTGATAGGGCAGCTGCAACGCCTCGACAACAGGGTGATCCATTATTCGGGGTGCAAACTCAAATGCTGATGGGAGCGGGACACTACACACGATCTGATTGGCAAGCGCAATTTGCTACCAAAGTGTTACAACTGGGCCAAGATTTGGCTTATAGAGCGCTTGCTAGGGTGCACGATGAAAAGTCTGGACCTGCCTTTACATCAAGAAGACAAGGTCCC
The DNA here is from genome assembly GCF_036417535.1 of Chlamydotis macqueenii. Classification (NCBI taxonomy): domain Eukaryota; kingdom Metazoa; phylum Chordata; class Aves; order Otidiformes; family Otididae; genus Chlamydotis; species Chlamydotis macqueenii. Next base: position 4,737 of record NW_028239204.1, read on the forward strand.
ACAGAACCATATGGGAAATTTATTGATCGGTTGCACACTGCAATTATGGCTCACCCTGATCTGGATGATGACATGAAAGCAAAGTTCTTAGATATGCTTGCCTTTAATAATGCTAATCAAAAAAAACAAAAAACAAAAAACAAACCCAAAAAACTAAGAGAGCCCTCAGTGTGCTGCCAAAAGGATCTAGTACAGGGCAACTGCTGGAAGCTGCTGAGCGAATGTTAGAACAAGAAAAGGCTACAGTCATGGCTGCTGCTGTAGGTGCAGCCGTTAAACCGTTGATATCAATAAAGCGGCGCGTGATTAACTGTCTGTAACCCCCATTCCCTCTTTCCCCCCCCCCGCCCCCCATCCCTGTCCCGCTAAGGGGGCAGGGGAGGGAGGTGGAGATGGTGTTAAGCCTGGGAAGAGGGAGGGGTGGGGGGAGGTTGTCTTGCTCCCTTTTTCCTTATCCTGCTTTGGTTTTAGTGATGGTCTGTTTTGCTTGTAGCGGTGGCTTTAAGGATCCCTCCCTATTCTTGTCTTAAACCTCAGGTTTTAGTTTTCTTTCCTCTTATATGTCTGGGCCACAGCCGCCGCCAGGCGCCCCCACCCCCCCGCCCCTGACATGGTTAACAGATACTCCTGTCTGAGTCGAGCTTTGTATAAGTGGAAGGACCGTTCCCTCTTATAACATGGGGGAAGGGATACGCTTATGTCTTTACAGGAGCAGTAAACAAGTGGATCCCTGTCTGTATCATCTGCGGGTATTTCAGAACATGTTTGGTTGACCTGCCAGATACCGGTAGGACGGCAACTCTGTGTAAAACAGCAGCAACCACAAGTGCTGAGTGCTAAAACTACAAAAGATGGAACTTTTTGGGATCAGTAAAGATGGACTTCTATTTCTTTTTAACTATTCAAGAGCTAATGTTTCTAGAGGGGTAATGATTGTAAATGCTTTAAGATCTATACATTGCAACGACACAGCATGACGTAATCATGCGAGCACATATCAAAATCCAGACAGCATAAAAGACCTAAACGAAGCATACATAGCATTGAATCTGGTTGCCAAGATAATACAGAGTTTTGGAAACTAAGTAAAATTATTGCTGCTTCAGTCTTTACACCTGGTGTGGCAAGTGCCTAGGCATTAACTATGCTAAATAAATTGGACTGTTGGCTTGCTAAGCAAATAAATACAACTGTATCGGCACTATCAACGCTGTTAACTGATGTAGATTCTATATACTATGCTACTTTACAAAACAGAACCGCTGTTAGCCCGCAGAGCACATATTTGACGGGCCTTGTTGCATGCGCTGGCCACGCATGCAGCAACGTCTAGTCAGGCCTTGTTGTATGCGCTGGCCACGCATGCAGCAACACCTAGTCAGGACTCTTTCACTGAATCTGCTGAGGGTATAAACAGAGGTGGCTCGGAGCGAAGGGGAGAGGACAGACCCAGAGCACACTTTATTTACAACAGGGGACGCCCTGAAGGTGCTGCGCCTGCCTCCCTTCTCTGCTCTGACCCGGCTGATAAACATCCTCTTGCTCAGCGGTGTCTTTGGCATAGTTGGGTTAGTAACAGAATAGATCAGCAATAGATTTTTTTTATTATTAGCACAAAATCATGGTTGTCAGGATTTTGATGGGCTTTGCTGCATGAATCTGTCTGATCATTCGGAATCTATTCACAAAAGTATTCAAAACTTGCAAAAAGGAGTACAAAACCAGCAACAAAGTGATGGTTTTGATATATTCAGACATCTTTTGGTGACTTGATAAAAGCTTGTTACTAATAGCTGTAGGATGCTTATTCATTCCTTTTATATATGTATTTTGATCTATAATTCTGTGTCTTAAAATGTGTGCAAACTTTAATAGATAAAGCGTTGAAACAAGCCTCTTCTCCTAAACAAAGAAGGGGGAGATGTGGTATTTCGCTGAGCCAGTATGGTATCAGTGAAAGCACACCGACCTTGGGGGAGGAATGCAATCATGCTCTCAGGAAGAAAGCCATGGAATGAGAAGGGAAGCTTTAAGATACAAAACATTGTTAGCAGAATTTATGGCTTGTTTCAACAGAGGCCTGCAGAAAACTAGTCATTGCTCTTGTAGATAAGAAAGTTACTGGAGTTGTTATATCCATAATAGTAGAAAAATGTTATAGTAGAAAATTACTAGAAGGTACTGAAACTTAGCTTTGCTTTGTAATCATGAATATGCATAAACATGTGATCAGTAATTTTATTAACTAAGCTTGTGTGTGGCATAACTGGGTGGTTGCTGTCCTTGGTTAAAATCGGAATTATGATACTAGGCATCATACTAGGCATAACATACCATGCTTGCAAAAAATGATTAACAACTCAATACAGACAATCTGGCTCATAAAAAAAAAAAAAAAAAAAAAAAGAAGAAAAGGGAGATTCAGTAGAGGCCTACATGAACCTAGTTGATATTGTAGTAAAATAAGGTCAGGAGTACCAAAAAGAGCCATAGGAGGACCATGTTATTTTGGAAAATTGATAATGTTTGCTCCACCTATGAGAACATTACGGAATCACACTCGAGCAAGAAGATCGCTAAAAGTATTGACTCCCCATTGTGACGGCAATTTAACCCTGTTGGGTACAGCTGAGCGGATAGCATTATCTTTATTTGTTCCTTGGGCAGCAACTGCAAAAGCTTTAGCTAACTTAAATAAATTAGCTTGTTGGGCACAAAAGCAAATGAATTTAACCTCTAGCATGTTATCAGGATTATTAGAAGACATGGATAGTATGCGTCATGATATTTTTGCAGAATCTAGCAGCCATTGATTTTTTGTTATTAGCGCATAAGTGGGTCTGGATTGTTCAAAACAAAAAGGGGGATTTGTTGGATACCTGGAGTATCAGGGACACTTAGTGAACAATCCAGACCGAATGGAATTGTTATGTTTGTGAGCAGCAGGCCTCAAGGACATCACTGAAGCCGCTTGTGAGAAAGTAATGAAGCCGCCTGTAAGAAAGTACTGAAGCCACCTGTGAGAAAATAATGAGGCCGCCTGTGAGAAAGTAATGAAGCTTCCTGTGAGAAAGTAAACGAAGCAACCTTGAAGAAGATCGTAAACAACTCTGAGAAAGTGAAAACATGAAAAGTACGGGACTTTCAGGTTAACGGGACTTTCCAGATTAGCTAACTGCAAGTAGGAAGGATATGCAAATGTAACTATTAGAGCTTAAGCCAATCACGCAATGACTAGTAGGCATATTTTATCTTAGCAATATAAATATGTGCACCCGGGACTAATAAATCGAACTACGCTTATTACTCATATTGAGTCTTTTGTCGTACGTTCCTCCGTCGCTCGCAGGACTGCACCCCGTGGAAGAGATGACCCACGCCGGAGCAGTTTCACGAAGGACTGTGGCCCGTGGGAGGGACCCCACGCTGGAGCAGAGGAGGAATGCAAGGAGTTCTTCCCCCGACGATGACACAGAGGCGTAAAACAACGCGTGATGAACTGACTGCGACCTCCATTCCCCCCCCCACCGCCCCCGACCCCCCCCTCCATGCCGCTCGGGAGGGGAAGGTAGTAGAGATAATGTTAAGCCCGGGAAGAGGGAGGGGTGGGGGGAGGTTATCTTGTTCCCTGTCTCATTCTCCTGCTAGTTTTAGAAATAAATGAGTGTTTTTCCCCAAGTCGAGTCTGTTTTGCCTGTAACGGTAACTTTACAAATTTCTTCCCGTCCTTATCTCAAACCTCGAGCCGTTTTTCTTATATCATCTCCTCCTATTCTCTCGGAGGGTGGGGGGAGCGAGAGAGAGACTGTGTAGTCTGGTCCCGATCGGGGCTGAACTACGACAGTGGCCCAGCTGTCTGAGAGCAGTAGCAGCTGTCATTCTAAACATTCAAGAAGCCTGAAAGTTCACTCTAGGCCAGAAAATGACTGTCCTAGTTTCCCAGACTGTATCTGCGGTCCTTGAAGCAAAAGGAGGGCATTGGCTTTCCCCACAAAGGTTCCTGAAATATCAAGCTATAATGGTTGAACAGGATGATGTTGAAATCGTGACCACAAACATCATCAATCCGGCCTCATTCCTTGATGGGAACATCAGGGAGCCGGTGAGTCATGACTGCGTGGAAACAATTGAAACCATGTATTCTAGTCGAACGGATCTTAAAGATGTCCCTGTCGATGGAGCCGAACATTGGTTCACCGATGGAAGCAGCTATATGTTAAATGGAAGGCGACATTCCGGATATGCTGTTACCACTTTTGAAAAGGTGATAGAGTCCAGGCCACTATCAGCCGATGTCTCAACCCAAAAGGCCGAGATCATAGCCCTTACCTGAGCCCTGGAGAGAGCCCAGGGAAGGACTGTAAACATTTGGACTGACCCTAAATATGCCTTTGGGGTGGTACATGCCCATGGAGCAATATGGAAGGCAAGAGGACTGTTAAATTCTCATGGAAAAACCATCAAACACGCAGAAGGGATTTTGAAAATCCTGAATGCAGTCCAGCTTCCCAAAAAGGTGGCAATTATGCATATTAAAGCACACCAGAAAGTGAGCACAGAATTGGAAAGAGGAAATGAGCTGGCAGATAGGGAAGCAAAACAAGCAGCTAGAGAAACAATCAAGGTAGAGGGTGCGCTAATACCTGATGGACAGGTATTTCTAGAAGGTAAACCAGAATACACAAAGGAAGTCGGCAAACTTATTAATGATCTAAAGGGGTCATATAATGAGGAAGGGTGGGCCAATTACTACCCCTCACACGGGAGGGTAGTAATTCCCTCCTACATGATATGGTCAGTAGTCCGAGAAGAACATAGAAAAAGACACTGGGGGGAGGCGGGGGCAGAAGCCCTATATAAAGATCTCATCAGGAACATAATAGCGTGAAACTTAGACACTACCGCTAGACAAGTAACTCAACAATGTGATCTTTGTCTCCAGACTAATCCTAAAGTTGTAAAAGGGCCGAAACTTGAAAAAATCGGAAAGGGGAATGGTCCGGGACAACGTTGGCAGATTGATTTCTCAGAACTCCCTAGAAAAGGGGGGTATCGATACTTATTAGTACTTACGGATACCTTTTCAGGCTGGCCAGAAGCTTTCCCGTGCGGAACTGCTAAAGCCTGGGAAGTAACCAAAATACTGCTCCAGGAAATAGTACCTAGGTTTGGAGTCGCAGCAGTAATGCCCTCGGATAGAGGACCACATTTTGTGTCCAGAATAGTACAAGCAATTAGCCACCATCTAGGGATAGAGTGGCAATTACATACCTCTTACCGACCACAATCAAGTGGCCAGGTGGAGAAAATGAATCACCCAATCAAACAACAGATTGTCAAGTTGGGTCAGGAAACTAATCTAACTTTACCATTAGCTCTTATACGAATACGAACCAGACCAAGAGCAAGAGAAGGGCTTAGTCCATTCGAAATTCTATATGGACGACCCTATGGGGTACAAAAGGGAACGTCTTCACAAATTGGTGAAGAAATAATGACCTCCTATATGGTGGCACTAAACAAACAATTAAAAAGAATTGAAAAACATGCAATGGGAACACGTCGTAGGGGTCTGGATGGGCCTGTTCACGATATACAACCAGGGGACTATGTATATGTTAAATCTCTTACAGAAAAAACTCTGGAACCACAGTGGGCCGGACCTTTTCAAGTCCTCCTCACCACCTACACGGCAATTAAGGTAAAGGGACAGAACTCCTGGATACACCATACTCGGATCAAGAGAGCCTCTGCAACCTTGTGGAAAGTAACTCCAGACAACAATGAAGACTTGAGACTTAAACTCGTTCGAACGGATAAGGGCGGGAACAGTGCAGTAGTGAACCGGAGGGACACCACAGCAAACGATACCGGACAAAGAAACCGGGACCGGCCAGTAACTAATCTCGCCCAAATCTGTCATCGGTGCAGTTTATATCTTATTTGTCATTTTATTATAGGAAATATAAAACCCATTTTAGCAGGTCACCAAAGGCAGTACATTATCTACAGAAGTAGCTGTACTAATCCACTAGACCAACTAAATCCTAAAATGACCAATTGTTTAATTGGAATTGTGATTGGGCTTACAATATTTTCCTGCATCTTACCACCAACTTGTAATCAAAAGGACACCAAATGGCCGTGGTCTCACGCCTCCCTTGGGTTTACAGGAAGCATGGGACCACCTTTTAAACGGTCGGGCTTAAACTTGGCCACTGTGGTTATGCACAAAATGGAAATGTACTCAGGGCATGAGTGGGGCTGGGACAGAGGCAACAGGGATCCTTAATACTATGGTGCGCCCCGTTGTGATCTTATTGATTAGCTTAGGGGTTTTATTACTATTAACTATTGTGCTGTACCTATGGGTTTGGAGAATGTTTAAGAAAGTAACACTGTCGTAGTTCAGCCCCGATCAGGACCAGACTACGCAGTCTCTCTCTCACTCCTCCCACCCTCCGAGAGAACAGGGGGAGATAACGTAAGGAAAAACGGCTCGAGGTTTGAGATAAGGACAGGGAGAAATCCTTAAAGTTACCATCACGGGCAAAACAGACTCCTCTTGGGGAAAACTATTCATTTATTACTACAAACAGCAAGATAATGAGACAGAGAACAAGATAACCTCCCTCCACCCCTCCCTCTTCCCAAGCTTAACATTATCTCTACTACCTTCCCCCCCCCGAGTGGCACAGGAGGGGGAAGAGGGAATGGGGATTGCGGTCAGTTCATCACGCGTTGTTTTACACTGCTGCTTCATGGTTGGGGGAAGAACTCGCATTCCTCCCCTGCTCTGTTGTGGGGTCCCACCCGTACGCCACAGTCCTTCCTGAAACTGCTCCGGCATGGGTCATCTCTTCCATGGGGTGCAGTCTCTCCAGAACGGCTGTCCCAGCGGGCCCTCCATGGGCCACAGCTGCCTTCAGGCATCCACCTCCCCCAGTACAGGATCCTTCACGGGCTCCAAGTGGATCTCTGCCCCTCCGTGGACCTCCATGGGCTGCAGGGGGACAACCTGCTCCACCATGGTCGTCACCACAGGCTGCAGGGGAATCTTGGCCAGGAGCCGCATTACTCCTCCCACTCCTTCTGAACTGACCTGGGCATCTGCAGCCGTTCCTCACAACAGGCTGGTAGATGTCTCTCAGGATCCTTTTTACATCTTATTCACTTCTCCTCTCCTCTCCACTTCCTGCAGCCGGGCCGGACCAATTCGGGCCCAGTCAGCCGCTTGGCGAGAGGCCAGAGGGTGAGGCCTGCAAGGCCCATAAGGCCTGCGCCTCCCTCTCTGTGCCTCTGCCCCCCGCTCAGCTGCTTCACATCTCTCCCTTTTTTTTTTTTTTCTGTTTTCCCCTATTTGAATACGTTATCACAGAGGCATTATCATGGGACATTCTGCTACCAATTGGCTTGGCCTTGGCCAGCAGCGGGTCCGCTCTAGGCCCGGCCGAGTCCACTGAACAAAGGGGAGCGACTTCTAGCAGTTTCCTACAGAAGCTACCACCTTAGGCCCCCCCGTCACTAAACAAAACCATGTATGATGCTTCATATCATTCAGGGAAACTGTTTAAGTAAAAGAATTTACTTAGTGTGATAAAAAGGGGGGATTGATATAGGGGACAATAAGTTAATCACAACTATATATGTATGCTCTTAAAGAATTGTTGTAGTTCAGCCCCGATCGGGACCAGACTACGCAGTCTCTCTCTCACTCCCCCCCCACTCTCCAAGAGAACAGGGGGAGATTTGGTAAACAAAAGAAAACCAGGAAAAAAACCAAACCCGTGGGTTGAGATTGAACAAAAAGTAAATTTAACAGTAATGACAGAAGAAAACAAAACAGTGATGCAATACAAATATAGTATAATGGCTTACAACAAATCTCCACACCTAGTTTCTTCCACGTAGCAGGAGGCTCCTTTCACCACCCTCCTCACTTACATACTGAGCCCCAGCAGTTAGCTGATTAGTTAACTATCCCAGCCATAGGGGCTACCAGCTTCAGTACTCCACCCAGCTCAGGTAAATATTAACTCTATCCTAGCCAGAAACAGGACAAGAATACAGTTATAAAACATAGTCATGTACCCATATAGCTTAGAGAAACAATTAATGGAAGAGGAAGTCTGTTTTTTTTTTCTTTTCCTGACGAAGGACTCATTTGTAAGGAGTGAGAAACAGTCCCTACTGCTCAGTGGGAAAAAATCTTAAAAATCCTGAACCTTTTGTTACATGGTGACCAGCTCTGAATACCCTTGCTGCTCCTCACCGGCTCTTGCTACCACACATACAGGCTCCAAACTCTGGGGCTCCGGGCTTTCCTAGACCACCAGGACAGGGTGGTAAAGATCTACAGGCATAAAAAAAATCTACAGGCCAGGAAACATTGGGGCTCCGGGATTTCTTAGACCACCAGGACTCCGACGTTTAACACCAGCTCGAGCTGTCCGCCTAGTGTTAAACCACAGCTTAAAAATGGTGAATGTCAGACAGCTGCTCCCACACCAGAAGTGTCAGCTCTGGAATGTCTTGCTGCTTCTCACCAGCTCTAGGCACCACATCTACAGGCTCACAAACATTGGGGATCCGGCATTTCCTGGGACACCAGGACTCCGACGTCTACCATCACCTCAACTCAGCAGTCCCTTTTGAAAAAAATCTTAAAAATCACACAGTCAGAAGACTGCTCCCACACCAGAAGTGACATTTCTGAAAGCTCTTGCTTCTCCTGCCCGGCTCTTGCCACCGCATCTACAGGCTCACAAATATTGGGACTGCGAGATTTCCTAGAACACCAGCACTCCAACGTTTACCACGGTGTACTTATGGCCGCCCAGTGAAAACACTCTTATATATCATGAACGTTGGATGATAGATCCCACACCAGAAGTGCCAGCTCTGAAAACCCCTCAGTGGCTCTTGCCACCGCATCTACAAGCCCAGCAACACTGGGGCTCCGTTCTTTCCTAGACAATCAGGACTCCGACTTTTGCCACCATGTACACCAGTAAACTTTCAGAGGTGGCACTTTTGGTGTTAAAGCAATCGTCTGAGTTAGTGATTTTTAAGATTTATTTCTCACTGTGCAGCAGCTCTAGGTGATGGTAAGTGTCAGAGTCCTGCTGGTGGAGGAAAGCCCAGAGACTCAATGTTTCTGAGCCTGTAGATGTGGTGGGAAGAGTCGGTGAGGAGCAGCAAGAACTTTTAGAGCAGGCATTTCAGGTGTTGGAGTAATTGTCTGACTTCCTTCTCCGCGGCTGCTTCCAAGTTGACGGTAACTGCCAGCGTGCTAGCTGTGTAGGACAGTGAAGAGGCTGACGCGTGTGTGTCCGTAGAGCTGCTAGAAAGCGTACGTGACGAGCAGGAAGGGCTTTCAGAGCAGCCGGTTCTCGTCTTGCACAGTCGCCACACATCCGCACTTTTAGTGCCTCAGAACCCCGGACAGCTTGCAAAACACGGCTGTAACTGTCCCAGCGCAAGCTGTTCAGGAAAGCACAGAAACGCGATGTTCGCGTGCTTTTAGCGCTGCTCGCAAGAAGCCTCCGGAGCAGGCACTTCTCGTGCGGCAACAACCGTGCCTGCTACGATCTTTCCTAGCCTCTTTTCCTCCGGGCAGCCGGCTTGAGCTGATGTGAAGTGTTGGTGGGCAAATCATCCAGAGAAGCGTCGCAATGCTTCTGGGCTGTTAGCAAGAGCTTTCCTTGCTGACCCTTTTCACGTTGGAGATTAGCTGGACATTTGCCGGTTTAGTGCCTTGTTTCTTCTGCGCAGCTTGCACAAAGCTCATTGCGGCTTTCGCGGTTCGAGTTGTGCATCGCCGGAGCTCTGCGGGAAAGAGCGAGAGAAGAGCCGCGAAAGCTCCGAGTGCGGCCAGCTCGCGTGTAGCCGCGAATGTGCGCTGTTCGCCGGTTGCAGGGCGAGTGCCTTCTGCGCGGCTGCTTCCAAGTTGACGGTAACTGCCAGCGTGCTAGCTGTGTAGGACAGTGAAGAGGCTGACGCGTGTGTGTCCGTAGAGCTGCTAGAAAGCGTACGTGACGAGCAGGAAGGGCTTTCAGAGCAGCCGGTTCTCGTCTTGCACAGTCGCCACACATCCGCACTTTTAGTGCCTCAGAACCCCGGACAGCTTGCAAAACACGGCTGTAACTGTCCCAGCGCAAGCTGTTCAGGAAAGCACAGAAACGCGATGTTCGCGTGCTTTTAGCGCTGCTCGCAAGAAGCCTCCGGAGCAGGCACTTCTCGTGCAGCAACAACCGTGCCTGCTACGATCTTTCCTAGCCTCTTTTCCTCCGGGCAGCCGGCTTGAGCTGATGTGAAGTGTTGGTGGGCAAATCATCCAGAGAAGCGTCGCAATGCTTCTGGGCTGTTAGCAAGAGCTTTCCTTGCTGAGCCTTTTCACGTTGGAGATTAGCTGGACATTTGCCGGTTTAGTGCCTTGTTTCTTCTGCGCAGCTTGCACAAAGCTCATTGCGGCTTTCGCGGTTCGAGTTGTGCATCGCCGGAGCTCTGCGGGAAAGAGCGAGAGAAGAGCCGCGAAAGCTCCGAGTGCGGCCAGCTCGCGTGTAGCCGCGAATGTGCGCTGTTCGCCGGTTGCAGGGCGACTGCCTTCTGCGCGGCTGCTTCCAAGTTGACGGTAACTGCCAGCGTGCTAGCTGTGTAGGACAGTGAAGAGGCTGACGCGTGTGTGTCCGTAGAGCTGCTAGAAAGCGTACGTGACGAGCAGGAAGGGCTTTCAGAGCAGCCGGTTCTCGTCTTGCACAGTCGCCACACATCCGCACTTTTAGTGCCTCAGAACCCCGGACAGCTTGCAAAACACGGCTGTAACTGTCCCAGCGCAAGCTGTTCAGGAAAGCACAGAAACGCGATGTTCGCGTGCTTTTAGCGCTGCTCGCAAGAAGCCTCCGGAGCAGGCACTTCTCGTGCAGCAACAACCGTGCCTGCTACGATCTTTCCTAGCCTCTTTTCCTCCGGGCAGCCGGCTTGAGCTGATGTGAAGTGTTGGTGGGCAAATCATCCAGAGAAGCGTCGCAATGCTTCTGGGCTGTTAGCAAGAGCTTTCCTTGCTGAGCCTTTTCACGTTGGAGATTAGCTGGACATTTGCCGGTTTAGTGCCTTGTTTCTTCTGCGCAGCTTGCACAAAGCTCATTGCGGCTTTCGCGGTTCGAGTTGTGCATCGCCGGAGCTCTGCGGGAAAGATCGAGAGAAGAGCCGCGAAAGCTCCGAGTGCGGCCAGCTCGCGTGTAGCCGCGAATGTGCGCTGTTCGCCGGTTGCAGGGCGACTGCCTTCTGCGCGGCTGCTTCCAAGTTGACGGTAACTGCCAGCGTGCTAGCTGTGTAGGACAGTGAAGAGGCTGACGCGTGTGTGTCCGTAGAGCTGCTAGAAAGCGTACGTGACGAGCAGGAAGGGCTTTCAGAGCAGCCGGTTCTCGTCTTGCACAGTCGCCACACATCCGCACTTTTAGTGCCTCAGAACCCCGGACAGCTTGCAAAACACGGCTGTAACTGTCCCAGCGCAAGCTGTTCAGGAAAGCACAGAAACGCGATGTTCGCGTGCTTTTAGCGCTGCTCGCAAGAAGCCTCCGGAGCAGGCACTTCTCGTGCAGCAACAACCGTGCCTGCTACGATCTTTCCTAGCCTCTTTTCCTCCGGGCAGCCGGCTTGAGCTGATGTGAAGTGTTGGTGGGCAAATCATCCAGAGAAGCGTCGCAATGCTTCTGGGCTGTTAGCAAGAGCTTTCCTTGCTGACCCTTTTCACGTTGGAGATTAGCTGGACATTTGCCGGTTTAGTGCCTTGTTTCTTCTGCGCAGCTTGCACAAAGCTCATTGCGGCTTTCGCGGTTCGAGTTGTGCATCGCCGGAGCTCTGCGGGAAAGAGCGAGAGAAGAGCCGCGAAAGCTCCGAGTGCGGCCAGCTCGCGTGTAGCCGCGAATGTGCGCTGTTCGCCGGTTGCAGGGCGACTGCCTTCTGCGCGGCTGCTTCCAAGTTGACGGTAACTGCCAGCGTGCTAGCTGTGTAGGACAGTGAAGAGGCTGACGCGTGTGTGTCCGTAGAGCTGCTAGAAAGCGTACGTGACGAGCAGGAAGGGCTTTCAGAGCAGCCGGTTCTCGTCTTGGACAGTCGCCACACATCCGCACTTTTAGTGCCTCAGAACCCCGGACAGCTTGCAAAACACGGCTGTAACTGTCCCAGCGCAAGCTGTTCAGGAAAGCACAGAAACGCGATGTTCGCGTGCTTTTAGCGCTGCTCGCAAGAAGCCTCCGGAGCAGGCACTTCTCGTGCAGCAACAACCGTGCCTGCTACGATCTTTCCTAGCCTCTTTTCCTCCGGGCAGCCGGCTTGAGCTGATGTGAAGTGTTGGTGGGCAAATCATCCAGAGAAGCGTCGCAATGCTTCTGGGCTGTTAGCAAGAGCTTTCCTTGCTGACCCTTTTCACGTTGGAGATTAGCTGGACATTTGCCGGTTTAGTGCCTTGTTTCTTCTGCGCAGCTTGCACAAAGCTCATTGCGGCTTTCGCGGTTCGAGTTGTGCATCGCCGGAGCTCTGCGGGAAAGAGCGAGAGAAGAGCCGCGAAAGCTCCGAGTGCGGCCAGCTCGCGTGTAGCCGCGAATGTGCGCTGTTCGCCGGTTGCAGGGCGAGTGCCTTCTGCGCGGCTGCTTCCAAGTTGACGGTAACTGCCAGCGTGCTAGCTGTGTAGGACAGTGAAGAGGCTGACGCGTGTGTGTCCGTAGAGCTGCTAGAAAGCGTACGTGACGAGCAGGAAGGGCTTTCAGAGCAGCCGGTTCTCGTCTTGGACAGTCGCCACACAACCGCACTTTTAGTGCCTCAGAACCCCGGACAGCTTGCAAAACACGGCTGTAACTGTCCCAGCGCAAGCTGTTCAGGAAAGCACAGAAACGCGATGTTCGCGTGCTTTTAGCGCTGCTCGCAAGAAGCCTCCGGAGCAGGCACTTCTCGTGCAGCAACAACCGTGCCTGCTACGATCTTTCCTAGCCTCTTTTCCTCCGGGCAGCCGGCTTGAGCTGATGTGAAGTGTTGGTGGGCAAATCATCCAGAGAAGCGTCGCAATGCTTCTGGGCTGTTAGCAAGAGCTTTCCTTGCTGAGCCTTTTCACGTTGGAGATTAGCTGGACATTTGCCGGTTTAGTGCCTTGTTTCTTCTGCGCAGCTTGCACAAAGCTCATTGCGGCTTTCGCGGTTCGAGTTGTGCATCGCCGGAGCTCTGCGGGAAAGAGCGAGAGAAGAGCCGCGAAAGCTCCGAGTGCGGCCAGCTCGCGTGTAGCCGCGAATGTGCGCTGTTCGCCGGTTGCAGGGCGACTGCCTTCTGCGCGGCTGCTTCCAAGTTGACGGTAACTGCCAGCGTGCTAGCTGTGTAGGACAGTGAAGAGGCTGACGCGTGTGTGTCCGTAGAGCTGCTAGAAAGCGTACGTGACGAGCAGGAAGGGCTTTCAGAGCAGCCGGTTCTCGTCTTGCACAGTCGCCACACATCCGCACTTTTAGTGCCTCAGAACCCCGGACAGCTTGCAAAACACGGCTGTAACTGTCCCAGCGCAAGCTGTTCAGGAAAGCACAGAAACGCGATGTTCGCGTGCTTTTAGCGCTGCTCGCAAGAAGCCTCCGGAGCAGGCACTTCTCGTGCAGCAACAACCGTGCCTGCTACGATCTTTCCTAGCCTCTTTTCCTCCGGGCAGCCGGCTTGAGCTGATGTGAAGTGTTGGTGGGCAAATCATCCAGAGAAGCGTCGCAATGCTTCTGGGCTGTTAGCAAGAGCTTTCCTTGCTGACCCTTTTCACGTTGGAGATTAGCTGGACATTTGCCGGTTTAGTGCCTTGTTTCTTCTGCGCAGCTTGCACAAAGCTCATTGCGGCTTTCGCGGTTCGAGTTGTGCATCGCCGGAGCTCTGCGGGAAAGAGCGAGAGAAGAGCCGCGAAAGCTCCGAGTGCGGCCAGCTCGCGTGTAGCCGCGAATGTGCGCTGTTCGCCGGTTGCAGGGCGACTGCCTTCTGCGCGGCTGCTTCCAAGTTGACGGTAACTGCCAGCGTGCTAGCTGTGTAGGACAGTGAAGAGGCTGACGCGTGTGTGTCCGTAGAGCTGCTAGAAAGCGTACGTGACGAGCAGGAAGGGCTTTCAGAGCAGCCGGTTCTCGTCTTGCACAGTCGCCACACATCCGCACTTTTAGTGCCTCAGAACCCCGGACAGCTTGCAAAACACGGCTGTAACTGTCCCAGCGCAAGCTGTTCAGGAAAGCACAGAAACGCGATGTTCGCGTGCTTTTAGCGCTGCTCGCAAGAAGCCTCCGGAGCAGGCACTTCTCGTGCAGCAACAACCGTGCCTGCTACGATCTTTCCTAGCCTCTTTTCCTCCGGGCAGCCGGCTTGAGCTGATGTGAAGTGTTGGTGGGCAAATCATCCAGAGAAGAGTCGCAATGCTTCTGGGCTGTTAGCAAGAGCTTTCCTTGCTGAGCCTTTTCACGTTGGAGATTAGCTGGACATTTGCCGGTTTAGTGCCTTGTTTCTTCTGCGCAGCTTGCACAAAGCTCATTGCGGCTTTCGCGGTTCGAGTTGTGCATCGCCGGAGCTCTGCGGGAAAGAGCGAGAGAAGAGCCGCGAAAGCTCCGAGTGCGGCCAGCTCGCGTGTAGCCGCGAATGTGCGCTGTTCGCCGGTTGCAGGGCGACTGCCTTCTGCGCGGCTGCTTCCAAGTTGACGGTAACTGCCAGCGTGCTAGCTGTGTAGGACAGTGAAGAGGCTGACGCGTGTGTGTCCGTAGAGCTGCTAGAAAGCGTACGTGACGAGCAGGAAGGGCTTTCAGAGCAGCCGGTTCTCGTCTTGCACAGTCGCCACACATCCGCACTTTTAGTGCCTCAGAACCCCGGACAGCTTGCAAAACACGGCTGTAACTGTCCCAGCGCAAGCTGTTCAGGAAAGCACAGAAACGCGATGTTCGCGTGCTTTTAGCGCTGCTCGCAAGAAGCCTCCGGAGCAGGCACTTCTCGTGCAGCAACAACCGTGCCTGCTACGATCTTTCCTAGCCTCTTTTCCTCCGGGCAGCCGGCTTGAGCTGATGTGAAGTGTTGGTGGGCAAATCATCCAGAGAAGCGTCGCAATGCTTCTGGGCTGTTAGCAAGAGCTTTCCTTGCTGACCCTTTTCACGTTGGAGATTAGCTGGACATTTGCCGGTTTAGTGCCTTGTTTCTTCTGCGCAGCTTGCACAAAGCTCATTGCGGCTTTCGCGGTTCGAGTTGTGCATCGCCGGAGCTCTGCGGGAAAGAGCGAGAGAAGAGCCGCGAAAGCTCCGAGTGCGGCCAGCTCGCGTGTAGCCGCGAATGTGCGCTGTTCGCCGGTTGCAGGGCGACTGCCTTCTGCGCGGCTGCTTCCAAGTTGACGGTAACTGCCAGCGTGCTAGCTGTGTAGGACAGTGAAGAGGCTGACGTGTGTGTCCGTAGAGCTGCTAGAAAGCGTACGTGACGAGCAGGAAGGGCTTTCAGAGCAGCCGGTTCTCGTCTTGGACAGTCGCCACACATCCGCACTTTTAGTGCCTCAGAACCCCGGACAGCTTGCAAAACACGGCTGTAACTGTCCCAGCGCAAGCTGTTCAGGAAAGCACAGAAACGCGATGTTCGCGTGCTTTTAGCGCTGCTCGCAAGAAGCCTCCGGAGCAGGCACTTCTCGTGCAGCAACAACCGTGCCTGCTACGATCTTTCCTAGCCTCTTTTCCTCCGGGCAGCCGGCTTGAGCTGATGTGAAGTGTTGGTGGGCAAATCATCCAGAGAAGCGTCGCAATGCTTCTGGGCTGTTAGCAAGAGCTTTCCTTGCTGACCCTTTTCACGTTGGAGATTAGCTGGACATTTGCCGGTTTAGTGCCTTGTTTCTTCTGCGCAGCTTGCACAAAGCTCATTGCGGCTTTCGCGGTTCGAGTTGTGCATCGCCGGAGCTCTGCGGGAAAGAGCGAGAGAAGAGCCGCGAAAGCTCCGAGTGCGGCCAGCTCGCGTGTAGCCGCGAATGTGCGCTGTTCGCCGGTTGCAGGGCGAGTGCCTTCTGCGCGGCTGCTTCCAAGTTGACGGTAACTGCCAGCGTGCTAGCTGTGTAGGACAGTGAAGAGGCTGACGCGTGTGTGTCCGTAGAGCTGCTAGAAAGCGTACGTGACGAGCAGGAAGGGCTTTCAGAGCAGCCGGTTCTCGTCTTGCACAGTCGCCACACATCCGCACTTTTAGTGCCTCAGAACCCCGGACAGCTTGCAAAACACGGCTGTAACTGTCCCAGCGCAAGCTGTTCAGGAAAGCACAGAAACGCGATGTTCGCGTGCTTTTAGCGCTGCTCGCAAGAAGCCTCCGGAGCAGGCACTTCTCGTGCAGCAACAACCGTGCCTGCTACGATCTTTCCTAGCCTCTTTTCCTCCGGGCAGCCGGCTTGAGCTGATGTGAAGTGTTGGTGGGCAAATCATCCAGAGAAGCGTCGCAATGCTTCTGGGCTGTTAGCAAGAGCTTTCCTTGCTGAGCCTTTTCACGTTGGAGATTAGCTGGACATTTGCCGGTTTAGTGCCTTGTTTCTTCTGCGCAGCTTGCACAAAGCTCATTGCGGCTTTCGCGGTTCGAGTTGTGCATCGCCGGAGCTCTGCGGGAAAGAGCGAGAGAAGAGCCGCGAAAGCTCCGAGTGCGGCCAGCTCGCGTGTAGCCGCGAATGTGCGCTGTTCGCCGGTTGCAGGGCGACTGCCTTCTGCGCGGCTGCTTCCAAGTTGACGGTAACTGCCAGCGTGCTAGCTGTGTAGGACAGTGAAGAGGCTGACGCGTGTGTGTCCGTAGAGCTGCTAGAAAGCGTACGTGACGAGCAGGAAGGGCTTTCAGAGCAGCCGGTTCTCGTCTTGCACAGTCGCCACACATCCGCACTTTTAGTGCCTCAGAACCCCGGACAGCTTGCAAAACACGGCTGTAACTGTCCCAGCGCAAGCTGTTCAGGAAAGCACAGAAACGCGATGTTCGCGTGCTTTTAGCGCTGCTCGCAAGAAGCCTCCGGAGCAGGCACTTCTCGTGCAGCAACAACCGTGCCTGCTACGATCTTTCCTAGCCTCTTTTCCTCCGGGCAGCCGGCTTGAGCTGATGTGAAGTGTTGGTGGGCAAATCATCCAGAGAAGCGTCGCAATGCTTCTGGGCTGTTAGCAAGAGCTTTCCTTGCTGAGCCTTTTCACGTTGGAGATTAGCTGGACATTTGCCGGTTTAGTGCCTTGTTTCTTCTGCGCAGCTTGCACAAAGCTCATTGCGGCTTTCGCGGTTCGAGTTGTGCATCGCCGGAGCTCTGCGGGAAAGAGCGAGAGAAGAGCCGCGAAAGCTCCGAGTGCGGCCAGCTCGCGTGTAGCCGCGAATGTGCGCTGTTCGCCGGTTGCAGGGCGAGTGCCTTCTGCGCGGCTGCTTCCAAGTTGACGGTAACTGCCAGCGTGCTAGCTGTGTAGGACAGTGAAGAGGCTGACGCGTGTGTGTCCGTAGAGCTGCTAGAAAGCGTACGTGACGAGCAGGAAGGGCTTTCAGAGCAGCCGGTTCTCGTCTTGCACAGTCGCCACACATCCGCACTTTTAGTGCCTCAGAACCCCGGACAGCTTGCAAAACACGGCTGTAACTGTCCCAGCGCAAGCTGTTCAGGAAAGCACAGAAACGCGATGTTCGCGTGCTTTTAGCGCTGCTCGCAAGAAGCCTCCGGAGCAGGCACTTCTCGTGCAGCAACAACCGTGCCTGCTACGATCTTTCCTAGCCTCTTTTCCTCCGGGCAGCCGGCTTGAGCTGATGTGAAGTGTTGGTGGGCAAATCATCCAGAGAAGCGTCGCAATGCTTCTGGGCTGTTAGCAAGAGCTTTCCTTGCTGACCCTTTTCACGTTGGAGATTAGCTGGACATTTGCCGGTTTAGTGCCTTGTTTCTTCTGCGCAGCTTGCACAAAGCTCATTGCGGCTTTCGCGGTTCGAGTTGTGCATCGCCGGAGCTCTGCGGGAAAGAGCGAGAGAAGAGCCGCGAAAGCTCCGAGTGCGGCCAGCTCGCGTGTAGCCGCGAATGTGCGCTGTTCGCCGGTTGCAGGGCGACTGCCTTCTGCGCGGCTGCTTCCAAGTTGACGGTAACTGCCAGCGTGCTAGCTGTGTAGGACAGTGAAGAGGCTGACGCGTGTGTGTCCGTAGAGCTGCTAGAAAGCGTACGTGACGAGCAGGAAGGGCTTTCAGAGCAGCCGGTTCTCGTCTTGCACAGTCGCCACACATCCGCACTTTTAGTGCCTCAGAACCCCGGACAGCTTGCAAAACACGGCTGTAACTGTCCCAGCGCAAGCTGTTCAGGAAAGCACAGAAACGCGATGTTCGCGTGCTTTTAGCGCTGCTCGCAAGAAGCCTCCGGAGCAGGCACTTCTCGTGCAGCAACAACCGTGCCTGCTACGATCTTTCCTAGCCTCTTTTCCTCCGGGCAGCCGGCTTGAGCTGATGTGAAGTGTTGGTGGGCAAATCATCCAGAGAAGCGTCGCAATGCTTCTGGGCTGTTAGCAAGAGCTTTCCTTGCTGACCCTTTTCACGTTGGAGATTAGCTGGACATTTGCCGGTTTAGTGCCTTGTTTCTTCTGCGCAGCTTGCACAAAGCTCATTGCGGCTTTCGCGGTTCGAGTTGTGCATCGCCGGAGCTCTGCGGGAAAGAGCGAGAGAAGAGCCGCGAAAGCTCCGAGTGCGGCCAGCTCGCGTGTAGCCGCGAATGTGCGCTGTTCGCCGGTTGCAGGGCGACTGCCTTCTGCGCGGCTGCTTCCAAGTTGACGGTAACTGCCAGCGTGCTAGCTGTGTAGGACAGTGAAGAGGCTGACGCGTGTGTGTCCGTAGAGCTGCTAGAAAGCGTACGTGACGAGCAGGAAGGGCTTTCAGAGCAGCCGGTTCTCGTCTTGCACAGTCGCCACACATCCGCACTTTTAGTGCCTCAGAACCCCGGACAGCTTGCAAAACACGGCTGTAACTGTCCCAGCGCAAGCTGTTCAGGAAAGCACAGAAACGCGATGTTCGCGTGCTTTTAGCGCTGCTCGCAAGAAGCCTCCGGAGCAGGCACTTCTCGTGCAGCAACAACCGTGCCTGCTACGATCTTTCCTAGCCTCTTTTCCTCCGGGCAGCCGGCTTGAGCTGATGTGAAGTGTTGGTGGGCAAATCATCCAGAGAAGCGTCGCAATGCTTCTGGGCTGTTAGCAAGAGCTTTCCTTGCTGACCCTTTTCACGTTGGAGATTAGCTGGACATTTGCCGGTTTAGTGCCTTGTTTCTTCTGCGCAGCTTGCACAAAGCTCATTGCGGCTTTCGCGGTTCGAGTTGTGCATCGCCGGAGCTCTGCGGGAAAGAGCGAGAGAAGAGCCGCGAAAGCTCCGAGTGCGGCCAGCTCGCGTGTAGCCGCGAATGTGCGCTGTTCGCCGGTTGCAGGGCGAGTGCCTTCTGCGCGGCTGCTTCCAAGTTGACGGTAACTGCCAGCGTGCTAGCTGTGTAGGACAGTGAAGAGGCTGACGCGTGTGTGTCCGTAGAGCTGCTAGAAAGCGTACGTGACGAGCAGGAAGGGCTTTCAGAGCAGCCGGTTCTCGTCTTGGACAGTCGCCACACATCCGCACTTTTAGTGCCTCAGAACCCCGGACAGCTTGCAAAACACGGCTGTAACTGTCCCAGCGCAAGCTGTTCAGGAAAGCACAGAAACGCGATGTTCGCGTGCTTTTAGCGCTGCTCGCAAGAAGCCTCCGGAGCAGGCACTTCTCGTGCAGCAACAACCGTGCCTGCTACGATCTTTCCTAGCCTCTTTTCCTCCGGGCAGCCGGCTTGAGCTGATGTGAAGTGTTGGTGGGCAAATCATCCAGAGAAGCGTCGCAATGCTTCTGGGCTGTTAGCAAGAGCTTTCCTTGCTGACCCTTTTCACGTTGGAGATTAGCTGGACATTTGCCGGTTTAGTGCCTTGTTTCTTCTGCGCAGCTTGCACAAAGCTCATTGCGGCTTTCGCGGTTCGAGTTGTGCATCGCCGGAGCTCTGCGGGAAAGAGCGAGAGAAGAGCCGCGAAAGCTCCGAGTGCGGCCAGCTCGCGTGTAGCCGCGAATGTGCGCTGTTCGCCGGTTGCAGGGCGACTGCCTTCTGCGCGGCTGCTTCCAAGTTGACGGTAACTGCCAGCGTGCTAGCTGTGTAGGACAGTGAAGAGGCTGACGCGTGTGTGTCCGTAGAGCTGCTAGAAAGCGTACGTGACGAGCAGGAAGGGCTTTCAGAGCAGCCGGTTCTCGTCTTGCACAGTCGCCACACATCCGCACTTTTAGTGCCTCAGAACCCCGGACAGCTTGCAAAACACGGCTGTAACTGTCCCAGCGCAAGCTGTTCAGGAAAGCACAGAAACGCGATGTTCGCGTGCTTTTAGCGCTGCTCGCAAGAAGCCTCCGGAGCAGGCACTTCTCGTGCAGCAACAACCGTGCCTGCTACGATCTTTCCTAGCCTCTTTTCCTCCGGGCAGCCGGCTTGAGCTGATGTGAAGTGTTGGTGGGCAAATCATCCAGAGAAGCGTCGCAATGCTTCTGGGCTGTTAGCAAGAGCTTTCCTTGCTGACCCTTTTCACGTTGGAGATTAGCTGGACATTTGCCGGTTTAGTGCCTTGTTTCTTCTGCGCAGCTTGCACAAAGCTCATTGCGGCTTTCGCGGTTCGAGTTGTGCATCGCCGGAGCTCTGCGGGAAAGAGCGAGAGAAGAGCCGCGAAAGCTCCGAGTGCGGCCAGCTCGCGTGTAGCCGCGAATGTGCGCTGTTCGCCGGTTGCAGGGCGACTGCCTTCTGCGCGGCTGCTTCCAAGTTGACGGTAACTGCCAGCGTGCTAGCTGTGTAGGACAGTGAAGAGGCTGACGCGTGTGTGTCCGTAGAGCTGCTAGAAAGCGTACGTGACGAGCAGGAAGGGCTTTCAGAGCAGCCGGTTCTCGTCTTGCACAGTCGCCACACATCCGCACTTTTAGTGCCTCAGAACCCCGGACAGCTTGCAAAACACGGCTGTAACTGTCCCAGCGCAAGCTGTTCAGGAAAGCACAGAAACGCGATGTTCGCGTGCTTTTAGCGCTGCTCGCAAGAAGCCTCCGGAGCAGGCACTTCTCGTGCAGCAACAACCGTGCCTGCTACGATCTTTCCTAGCCTCTTTTCCTCCGGGCAGCCGGCTTGAGCTGATGTGAAGTGTTGGTGGGCAAATCATCCAGAGAAGCGTCGCAATGCTTCTGGGCTGTTAGCAAGAGCTTTCCTTGCTGACCCTTTTCACGTTGGAGATTAGCTGGACATTTGCCGGTTTAGTGCCTTGTTTCTTCTGCGCAGCTTGCACAAAGCTCATTGCGGCTTTCGCGGTTCGAGTTGTGCATCGCCGGAGCTCTGCGGGAAAGAGCGAGAGAAGAGCCGCGAAAGCTCCGAGTGCGGCCAGCTCGCGTGTAGCCGCGAATGTGCGCTGTTCGCCGGTTGCAGGGCGACTGCCTTCTGCGCGGCTGCTTCCAAGTTGACGGTAACTGCCAGCGTGCTAGCTGTGTAGGACAGTGAAGAGGCTGACGCGTGTGTGTCCGTAGAGCTGCTAGAAAGCGTACGTGACGAGCAGGAAGGGCTTTCAGAGCAGCCGGTTCTCGTCTTGCACAGTCGCCACACATCCGCACTTTTAGTGCCTCAGAACCCCGGACAGCTTGCAAAACACGGCTGTAACTGTCCCAGCGCAAGCTGTTCAGGAAAGCACAGAAACGCGATGTTCGCGTGCTTTTAGCGCTGCTCGCAAGAAGCCTCCGGAGCAGGCACTTCTCGTGCAGCAACAACCGTGCCTGCTACGATCTTTCCTAGCCTCTTTTCCTCCGGGCAGCCGGCTTGAGCTGATGTGAAGTGTTGGTGGGCAAATCATCCAGAGAAGCGTCGCAATGCTTCTGGGCTGTTAGCAAGAGCTTTCCTTGCTGACCCTTTTCACGTTGGAGATTAGCTGGACATTTGCCGGTTTAGTGCCTTGTTTCTTCTGCGCAGCTTGCACAAAGCTCATTGCGGCTTTCGCGGTTCGAGTTGTGCATCGCCGGAGCTCTGCGGGAAAGAGCGAGAGAAGAGCCGCGAAAGCTCCGAGTGCGGCCAGCTCGCGTGTAGCCGCGAATGTGCGCTGTTCGCCGGTTGCAGGGCGAGTGCCTTCTGCGCGGCTGCTTCCAAGTTGACGGTAACTGCCAGCGTGCTAGCTGTGTAGGACAGTGAAGAGGCTGACGCGTGTGTGTCCGTAGAGCTGCTAGAAAGCGTACGTGACGAGCAGGAAGGGCTTTCAGAGCAGCCGGTTCTCGTCTTGCACAGTCGCCACACATCCGCACTTTTAGTGCCTCAGAACCCCGGACAGCTTGCAAAACACGGCTGTAACTGTCCCAGCGCAAGCTGTTCAGGAAAGCACAGAAACGCGATGTTCGCGTGCTTTTAGCGCTGCTCGCAAGAAGCCTCCGGAGCAGGCACTTCTCGTGCAGCAACAACCGTGCCTGCTACGATCTTTCCTAGCCTCTTTTCCTCCGGGCAGCCGGCTTGAGCTGATGTGAAGTGTTGGTGGGCAAATCATCCAGAGAAGCGTCGCAATGCTTCTGGATTGTTAGCAAGAGCTTTCCTTGCTGAGCCTTTTCACGTTGGAGATTAGCTGGACATTTGCCGGTTTAGTGCCTTGTTTCTTCTGCGCAGCTTGCACAAAGCTCATTGCGGCTTTCGCGGTTCGAGTTGTGCATCGCCGGAGCTCTGCGGGAAAGAGCGAGAGAAGAGCCGCGAAAGCTCCGAGTGCGGCCAGCTCGCGTGTAGCCGCGAATGTGCGCTGTTCGCCGGTTGCAGGGCGACTGCCTTCTGCGCGGCTGCTTCCAAGTTGACGGTAACTGCCAGCGTGCTAGCTGTGTAGGACAGTGAAGAGGCTGACGCGTGTGTGTCCGTAGAGCTGCTAGAAAGCGTACGTGACGAGCAGGAAGGGCTTTCAGAGCAGCCGGTTCTCGTCTTGCACAGTCGCCACACATCCGCACTTTTAGTGCCTCAGAACCCCGGACAGCTTGCAAAACACGGCTGTAACTGTCCCAGCGCAAGCTGTTCAGGAAAGCACAGAAACGCGATGTTCGCGTGCTTTTAGCGCTGCTCGCAAGAAGCCTCCGGAGCAGGCACTTCTCGTGCGGCAACAACCGTGCCTGCTACGATCTTTCCTAGCCTCTTTTCCTCCGGGCAGCCGGCTTGAGCTGATGTGAAGTGTTGGTGGGCAAATCATCCAGAGAAGCGTCGCAATGCTTCTGGGCTGTTAGCAAGAGCTTTCCTTGCTGACCCTTTTCACGTTGGAGATTAGCTGGACATTTGCCGGTTTAGTGCCTTGTTTCTTCTGCGCAGCTTGCACAAAGCTCATTGCGGCTTTCGCGGTTCGAGTTGTGCATCGCCGGAGCTCTGCGGGAAAGAGCGAGAGAAGAGCCGCGAAAGCTCCGAGTGCGGCCAGCTCGCGTGTAGCCGCGAATGTGCGCTGTTCGCCGGTTGCAGGGCGAGTGCCTTCTGCGCGGCTGCTTCCAAGTTGACGGTAACTGCCAGCGTGCTAGCTGTGTAGGACAGTGAAGAGGCTGACGCGTGTGTGTCCGTAGAGCTGCTAGAAAGCGTACGTGACGAGCAGGAAGGGCTTTCAGAGCAGCCGGTTCTCGTCTTGCACAGTCGCCACACATCCGCACTTTTAGTGCCTCAGAACCCCGGACAGCTTGCAAAACACGGCTGTAACTGTCCCAGCGCAAGCTGTTCAGGAAAGCACAGAAACGCGATGTTCGCGTGCTTTTAGCGCTGCTCGCAAGAAGCCTCCGGAGCAGGCACTTCTCGTGCAGCAACAACCGTGCCTGCTACGATCTTTCCTAGCCTCTTTTCCTCCGGGCAGCCGGCTTGAGCTGATGTGAAGTGTTGGTGGGCAAATCATCCAGAGAAGCGTCGCAATGCTTCTGGGCTGTTAGCAAGAGCTTTCCTTGCTGAGCCTTTTCACGTTGGAGATTAGCTGGACATTTGCCGGTTTAGTGCCTTGTTTCTTCTGCGCAGCTTGCACAAAGCTCATTGCGGCTTTCGCGGTTCGAGTTGTGCATCGCCGGAGCTCTGCGGGAAAGAGCGAGAGAAGAGCCGCGAAAGCTCCGAGTGCGGCCAGCTCGCGTGTAGCCGCGAATGTGCGCTGTTCGCCGGTTGCAGGGCGACTGCCTTCTGCGCGGCTGCTTCCAAGTTGACGGTAACTGCCAGCGTGCTAGCTGTGTAGGACAGTGAAGAGGCTGACGCGTGTGTGTCCGTAGAGCTGCTAGAAAGCGTACGTGACGAGCAGGAAGGGCTTTCAGAGCAGCCGGTTCTCGTCTTGCACAGTCGCCACACATCCGCACTTTTAGTGCCTCAGAACCCCGGACAGCTTGCAAAACACGGCTGTAACTGTCCCAGCGCAAGCTGTTCAGGAAAGCACAGAAACGCGATGTTCGCGTGCTTTTAGCGCTGCTCGCAAGAAGCCTCCGGAGCAGGCACTTCTCGTGCAGCAACAACCGTGCCTGCTACGATCTTTCCTAGCCTCTTTTCCTCCGGGCAGCCGGCTTGAGCTGATGTGAAGTGTTGGTGGGCAAATCATCCAGAGAAGCGTCGCAATGCTTCTGGGCTGTTAGCAAGAGCTTTCCTTGCTGAGCCTTTTCACGTTGGAGATTAGCTGGACATTTGCCGGTTTAGTGCCTTGTTTCTTCTGCGCAGCTTGCACAAAGCTCATTGCGGCTTTCGCGGTTCGAGTTGTGCATCGCCGGAGCTCTGCGGGAAAGATCGAGAGAAGAGCCGCGAAAGCTCCGAGTGCGGCCAGCTCGCGTGTAGCCGCGAATGTGCGCTGTTCGCCGGTTGCAGGGCGACTGCCTTCTGCGCGGCTGCTTCCAAGTTGACGGTAACTGCCAGCGTGCTAGCTGTGTAGGACAGTGAAGAGGCTGACGCGTGTGTGTCCGTAGAGCTGCTAGAAAGCGTACGTGACGAGCAGGAAGGGCTTTCAGAGCAGCCGGTTCTCGTCTTGCACAGTCGCCACACATCCGCACTTTTAGTGCCTCAGAACCCCGGACAGCTTGCAAAACACGGCTGTAACTGTCCCAGCGCAAGCTGTTCAGGAAAGCACAGAAACGCGATGTTCGCGTGCTTTTAGCGCTGCTCGCAAGAAGCCTCCGGAGCAGGCACTTCTCGTGCAGCAACAACCGTGCCTGCTACGATCTTTCCTAGCCTCTTTTCCTCCGGGCAGCCGGCTTGAGCTGATGTGAAGTGTTGGTGGGCAAATCATCCAGAGAAGCGTCGCAATGCTTCTGGGCTGTTAGCAAGAGCTTTCCTTGCTGACCCTTTTCACGTTGGAGATTAGCTGGACATTTGCCGGTTTAGTGCCTTGTTTCTTCTGCGCAGCTTGCACAAAGCTCATTGCGGCTTTCGCGGTTCGAGTTGTGCATCGCCGGAGCTCTGCGGGAAAGAGCGAGAGAAGAGCCGCGAAAGCTCCGAGTGCGGCCAGCTCGCGTGTAGCCGCGAATGTGCGCTGTTCGCCGGTTGCAGGGCGACTGCCTTCTGCGCGGCTGCTTCCAAGTTGACGGTAACTGCCAGCGTGCTAGCTGTGTAGGACAGTGAAGAGGCTGACGCGTGTGTGTCCGTAGAGCTGCTAGAAAGCGTACGTGACGAGCAGGAAGGGCTTTCAGAGCAGCCGGTTCTCGTCTTGGACAGTCGCCACACATCCGCACTTTTAGTGCCTCAGAACCCCGGACAGCTTGCAAAACACGGCTGTAACTGTCCCAGCGCAAGCTGTTCAGGAAAGCACAGAAACGCGATGTTCGCGTGCTTTTAGCGCTGCTCGCAAGAAGCCTCCGGAGCAGGCACTTCTCGTGCAGCAACAACCGTGCCTGCTACGATCTTTCCTAGCCTCTTTTCCTCCGGGCAGCCGGCTTGAGCTGATGTGAAGTGTTGGTGGGCAAATCATCCAGAGAAGCGTCGCAATGCTTCTGGGCTGTTAGCAAGAGCTTTCCTTGCTGACCCTTTTCACGTTGGAGATTAGCTGGACATTTGCCGGTTTAGTGCCTTGTTTCTTCTGCGCAGCTTGCACAAAGCTCATTGCGGCTTTCGCGGTTCGAGTTGTGCATCGCCGGAGCTCTGCGGGAAAGAGCGAGAGAAGAGCCGCGAAAGCTCCGAGTGCGGCCAGCTCGCGTGTAGCCGCGAATGTGCGCTGTTCGCCGGTTGCAGGGCGAGTGCCTTCTGCGCGGCTGCTTCCAAGTTGACGGTAACTGCCAGCGTGCTAGCTGTGTAGGACAGTGAAGAGGCTGACGCGTGTGTGTCCGTAGAGCTGCTAGAAAGCGTACGTGACGAGCAGGAAGGGCTTTCAGAGCAGCCGGTTCTCGTCTTGGACAGTCGCCACACAACCGCACTTTTAGTGCCTCAGAACCCCGGACAGCTTGCAAAACACGGCTGTAACTGTCCCAGCGCAAGCTGTTCAGGAAAGCACAGAAACGCGATGTTCGCGTGCTTTTAGCGCTGCTCGCAAGAAGCCTCCGGAGCAGGCACTTCTCGTGCAGCAACAACCGTGCCTGCTACGATCTTTCCTAGCCTCTTTTCCTCCGGGCAGCCGGCTTGAGCTGATGTGAAGTGTTGGTGGGCAAATCATCCAGAGAAGCGTCGCAATGCTTCTGGGCTGTTAGCAAGAGCTTTCCTTGCTGAGCCTTTTCACGTTGGAGATTAGCTGGACATTTGCCGGTTTAGTGCCTTGTTTCTTCTGCGCAGCTTGCACAAAGCTCATTGCGGCTTTCGCGGTTCGAGTTGTGCATCGCCGGAGCTCTGCGGGAAAGAGCGAGAGAAGAGCCGCGAAAGCTCCGAGTGCGGCCAGCTCGCGTGTAGCCGCGAATGTGCGCTGTTCGCCGGTTGCAGGGCGACTGCCTTCTGCGCGGCTGCTTCCAAGTTGACGGTAACTGCCAGCGTGCTAGCTGTGTAGGACAGTGAAGAGGCTGACGCGTGTGTGTCCGTAGAGCTGCTAGAAAGCGTACGTGACGAGCAGGAAGGGCTTTCAGAGCAGCCGGTTCTCGTCTTGCACAGTCGCCACACATCCGCACTTTTAGTGCCTCAGAACCCCGGACAGCTTGCAAAACACGGCTGTAACTGTCCCAGCGCAAGCTGTTCAGGAAAGCACAGAAACGCGATGTTCGCGTGCTTTTAGCGCTGCTCGCAAGAAGCCTCCGGAGCAGGCACTTCTCGTGCAGCAACAACCGTGCCTGCTACGATCTTTCCTAGCCTCTTTTCCTCCGGGCAGCCGGCTTGAGCTGATGTGAAGTGTTGGTGGGCAAATCATCCAGAGAAGCGTCGCAATGCTTCTGGGCTGTTAGCAAGAGCTTTCCTTGCTGACCCTTTTCACGTTGGAGATTAGCTGGACATTTGCCGGTTTAGTGCCTTGTTTCTTCTGCGCAGCTTGCACAAAGCTCATTGCGGCTTTCGCGGTTCGAGTTGTGCATCGCCGGAGCTCTGCGGGAAAGAGCGAGAGAAGAGCCGCGAAAGCTCCGAGTGCGGCCAGCTCGCGTGTAGCCGCGAATGTGCGCTGTTCGCCGGTTGCAGGGCGACTGCCTTCTGCGCGGCTGCTTCCAAGTTGACGGTAACTGCCAGCGTGCTAGCTGTGTAGGACAGTGAAGAGGCTGACGCGTGTGTGTCCGTAGAGCTGCTAGAAAGCGTACGTGACGAGCAGGAAGGGCTTTCAGAGCAGCCGGTTCTCGTCTTGCACAGTCGCCACACATCCGCACTTTTAGTGCCTCAGAACCCCGGACAGCTTGCAAAACACGGCTGTAACTGTCCCAGCGCAAGCTGTTCAGGAAAGCACAGAAACGCGATGTTCGCGTGCTTTTAGCGCTGCTCGCAAGAAGCCTCCGGAGCAGGCACTTCTCGTGCAGCAACAACCGTGCCTGCTACGATCTTTCCTAGCCTCTTTTCCTCCGGGCAGCCGGCTTGAGCTGATGTGAAGTGTTGGTGGGCAAATCATCCAGAGAAGAGTCGCAATGCTTCTGGGCTGTTAGCAAGAGCTTTCCTTGCTGAGCCTTTTCACGTTGGAGATTAGCTGGACATTTGCCGGTTTAGTGCCTTGTTTCTTCTGCGCAGCTTGCACAAAGCTCATTGCGGCTTTCGCGGTTCGAGTTGTGCATCGCCGGAGCTCTGCGGGAAAGAGCGAGAGAAGAGCCGCGAAAGCTCCGAGTGCGGCCAGCTCGCGTGTAGCCGCGAATGTGCGCTGTTCGCCGGTTGCAGGGCGACTGCCTTCTGCGCGGCTGCTTCCAAGTTGACGGTAACTGCCAGCGTGCTAGCTGTGTAGGACAGTGAAGAGGCTGACGCGTGTGTGTCCGTAGAGCTGCTAGAAAGCGTACGTGACGAGCAGGAAGGGCTTTCAGAGCAGCCGGTTCTCGTCTTGCACAGTCGCCACACATCCGCACTTTTAGTGCCTCAGAACCCCGGACAGCTTGCAAAACACGGCTGTAACTGTCCCAGCGCAAGCTGTTCAGGAAAGCACAGAAACGCGATGTTCGCGTGCTTTTAGCGCTGCTCGCAAGAAGCCTCCGGAGCAGGCACTTCTCGTGCAGCAACAACCGTGCCTGCTACGATCTTTCCTAGCCTCTTTTCCTCCGGGCAGCCGGCTTGAGCTGATGTGAAGTGTTGGTGGGCAAATCATCCAGAGAAGCGTCGCAATGCTTCTGGGCTGTTAGCAAGAGCTTTCCTTGCTGACCCTTTTCACGTTGGAGATTAGCTGGACATTTGCCGGTTTAGTGCCTTGTTTCTTCTGCGCAGCTTGCACAAAGCTCATTGCGGCTTTCGCGGTTCGAGTTGTGCATCGCCGGAGCTCTGCGGGAAAGAGCGAGAGAAGAGCCGCGAAAGCTCCGAGTGCGGCCAGCTCGCGTGTAGCCGCGAATGTGCGCTGTTCGCCGGTTGCAGGGCGACTGCCTTCTGCGCGGCTGCTTCCAAGTTGACGGTAACTGCCAGCGTGCTAGCTGTGTAGGACAGTGAAGAGGCTGACGTGTGTGTCCGTAGAGCTGCTAGAAAGCGTACGTGACGAGCAGGAAGGGCTTTCAGAGCAGCCGGTTCTCGTCTTGGACAGTCGCCACACATCCGCACTTTTAGTGCCTCAGAACCCCGGACAGCTTGCAAAACACGGCTGTAACTGTCCCAGCGCAAGCTGTTCAGGAAAGCACAGAAACGCGATGTTCGCGTGCTTTTAGCGCTGCTCGCAAGAAGCCTCCGGAGCAGGCACTTCTCGTGCAGCAACAACCGTGCCTGCTACGATCTTTCCTAGCCTCTTTTCCTCCGGGCAGCCGGCTTGAGCTGATGTGAAGTGTTGGTGGGCAAATCATCCAGAGAAGCGTCGCAATGCTTCTGGGCTGTTAGCAAGAGCTTTCCTTGCTGACCCTTTTCACGTTGGAGATTAGCTGGACATTTGCCGGTTTAGTGCCTTGTTTCTTCTGCGCAGCTTGCACAAAGCTCATTGCGGCTTTCGCGGTTCGAGTTGTGCATCGCCGGAGCTCTGCGGGAAAGAGCGAGAGAAGAGCCGCGAAAGCTCCGAGTGCGGCCAGCTCGCGTGTAGCCGCGAATGTGCGCTGTTCGCCGGTTGCAGGGCGAGTGCCTTCTGCGCGGCTGCTTCCAAGTTGACGGTAACTGCCAGCGTGCTAGCTGTGTAGGACAGTGAAGAGGCTGACGCGTGTGTGTCCGTAGAGCTGCTAGAAAGCGTACGTGACGAGCAGGAAGGGCTTTCAGAGCAGCCGGTTCTCGTCTTGCACAGTCGCCACACATCCGCACTTTTAGTGCCTCAGAACCCCGGACAGCTTGCAAAACACGGCTGTAACTGTCCCAGCGCAAGCTGTTCAGGAAAGCACAGAAACGCGATGTTCGCGTGCTTTTAGCGCTGCTCGCAAGAAGCCTCCGGAGCAGGCACTTCTCGTGCAGCAACAACCGTGCCTGCTACGATCTTTCCTAGCCTCTTTTCCTCCGGGCAGCCGGCTTGAGCTGATGTGAAGTGTTGGTGGGCAAATCATCCAGAGAAGCGTCGCAATGCTTCTGGGCTGTTAGCAAGAGCTTTCCTTGCTGAGCCTTTTCACGTTGGAGATTAGCTGGACATTTGCCGGTTTAGTGCCTTGTTTCTTCTGCGCAGCTTGCACAAAGCTCATTGCGGCTTTCGCGGTTCGAGTTGTGCATCGCCGGAGCTCTGCGGGAAAGAGCGAGAGAAGAGCCGCGAAAGCTCCGAGTGCGGCCAGCTCGCGTGTAGCCGCGAATGTGCGCTGTTCGCCGGTTGCAGGGCGACTGCCTTCTGCGCGGCTGCTTCCAAGTTGACGGTAACTGCCAGCGTGCTAGCTGTGTAGGACAGTGAAGAGGCTGACGCGTGTGTGTCCGTAGAGCTGCTAGAAAGCGTACGTGACGAGCAGGAAGGGCTTTCAGAGCAGCCGGTTCTCGTCTTGCACAGTCGCCACACATCCGCACTTTTAGTGCCTCAGAACCCCGGACAGCTTGCAAAACACGGCTGTAACTGTCCCAGCGCAAGCTGTTCAGGAAAGCACAGAAACGCGATGTTCGCGTGCTTTTAGCGCTGCTCGCAAGAAGCCTCCGGAGCAGGCACTTCTCGTGCAGCAACAACCGTGCCTGCTACGATCTTTCCTAGCCTCTTTTCCTCCGGGCAGCCGGCTTGAGCTGATGTGAAGTGTTGGTGGGCAAATCATCCAGAGAAGCGTCGCAATGCTTCTGGGCTGTTAGCAAGAGCTTTCCTTGCTGAGCCTTTTCACGTTGGAGATTAGCTGGACATTTGCCGGTTTAGTGCCTTGTTTCTTCTGCGCAGCTTGCACAAAGCTCATTGCGGCTTTCGCGGTTCGAGTTGTGCATCGCCGGAGCTCTGCGGGAAAGAGCGAGAGAAGAGCCGCGAAAGCTCCGAGTGCGGCCAGCTCGCGTGTAGCCGCGAATGTGCGCTGTTCGCCGGTTGCAGGGCGAGTGCCTTCTGCGCGGCTGCTTCCAAGTTGACGGTAACTGCCAGCGTGCTAGCTGTGTAGGACAGTGAAGAGGCTGACGCGTGTGTGTCCGTAGAGCTGCTAGAAAGCGTACGTGACGAGCAGGAAGGGCTTTCAGAGCAGCCGGTTCTCGTCTTGCACAGTCGCCACACATCCGCACTTTTAGTGCCTCAGAACCCCGGACAGCTTGCAAAACACGGCTGTAACTGTCCCAGCGCAAGCTGTTCAGGAAAGCACAGAAACGCGATGTTCGCGTGCTTTTAGCGCTGCTCGCAAGAAGCCTCCGGAGCAGGCACTTCTCGTGCAGCAACAACCGTGCCTGCTACGATCTTTCCTAGCCTCTTTTCCTCCGGGCAGCCGGCTTGAGCTGATGTGAAGTGTTGGTGGGCAAATCATCCAGAGAAGCGTCGCAATGCTTCTGGGCTGTTAGCAAGAGCTTTCCTTGCTGACCCTTTTCACGTTGGAGATTAGCTGGACATTTGCCGGTTTAGTGCCTTGTTTCTTCTGCGCAGCTTGCACAAAGCTCATTGCGGCTTTCGCGGTTCGAGTTGTGCATCGCCGGAGCTCTGCGGGAAAGAGCGAGAGAAGAGCCGCGAAAGCTCCGAGTGCGGCCAGCTCGCGTGTAGCCGCGAATGTGCGCTGTTCGCCGGTTGCAGGGCGACTGCCTTCTGCGCGGCTGCTTCCAAGTTGACGGTAACTGCCAGCGTGCTAGCTGTGTAGGACAGTGAAGAGGCTGACGCGTGTGTGTCCGTAGAGCTGCTAGAAAGCGTACGTGACGAGCAGGAAGGGCTTTCAGAGCAGCCGGTTCTCGTCTTGCACAGTCGCCACACATCCGCACTTTTAGTGCCTCAGAACCCCGGACAGCTTGCAAAACACGGCTGTAACTGTCCCAGCGCAAGCTGTTCAGGAAAGCACAGAAACGCGATGTTCGCGTGCTTTTAGCGCTGCTCGCAAGAAGCCTCCGGAGCAGGCACTTCTCGTGCAGCAACAACCGTGCCTGCTACGATCTTTCCTAGCCTCTTTTCCTCCGGGCAGCCGGCTTGAGCTGATGTGAAGTGTTGGTGGGCAAATCATCCAGAGAAGCGTCGCAATGCTTCTGGGCTGTTAGCAAGAGCTTTCCTTGCTGACCCTTTTCACGTTGGAGATTAGCTGGACATTTGCCGGTTTAGTGCCTTGTTTCTTCTGCGCAGCTTGCACAAAGCTCATTGCGGCTTTCGCGGTTCGAGTTGTGCATCGCCGGAGCTCTGCGGGAAAGAGCGAGAGAAGAGCCGCGAAAGCTCCGAGTGCGGCCAGCTCGCGTGTAGCCGCGAATGTGCGCTGTTCGCCGGTTGCAGGGCGACTGCCTTCTGCGCGGCTGCTTCCAAGTTGACGGTAACTGCCAGCGTGCTAGCTGTGTAGGACAGTGAAGAGGCTGACGCGTGTGTGTCCGTAGAGCTGCTAGAAAGCGTACGTGACGAGCAGGAAGGGCTTTCAGAGCAGCCGGTTCTCGTCTTGCACAGTCGCCACACATCCGCACTTTTAGTGCCTCAGAACCCCGGACAGCTTGCAAAACACGGCTGTAACTGTCCCAGCGCAAGCTGTTCAGGAAAGCACAGAAACGCGATGTTCGCGTGCTTTTAGCGCTGCTCGCAAGAAGCCTCCGGAGCAGGCACTTCTCGTGCAGCAACAACCGTGCCTGCTACGATCTTTCCTAGCCTCTTTTCCTCCGGGCAGCCGGCTTGAGCTGATGTGAAGTGTTGGTGGGCAAATCATCCAGAGAAGCGTCGCAATGCTTCTGGGCTGTTAGCAAGAGCTTTCCTTGCTGACCCTTTTCACGTTGGAGATTAGCTGGACATTTGCCGGTTTAGTGCCTTGTTTCTTCTGCGCAGCTTGCACAAAGCTCATTGCGGCTTTCGCGGTTCGAGTTGTGCATCGCCGGAGCTCTGCGGGAAAGAGCGAGAGAAGAGCCGCGAAAGCTCCGAGTGCGGCCAGCTCGCGTGTAGCCGCGAATGTGCGCTGTTCGCCGGTTGCAGGGCGAGTGCCTTCTGCGCGGCTGCTTCCAAGTTGACGGTAACTGCCAGCGTGCTAGCTGTGTAGGACAGTGAAGAGGCTGACGCGTGTGTGTCCGTAGAGCTGCTAGAAAGCGTACGTGACGAGCAGGAAGGGCTTTCAGAGCAGCCGGTTCTCGTCTTGGACAGTCGCCACACATCCGCACTTTTAGTGCCTCAGAACCCCGGACAGCTTGCAAAACACGGCTGTAACTGTCCCAGCGCAAGCTGTTCAGGAAAGCACAGAAACGCGATGTTCGCGTGCTTTTAGCGCTGCTCGCAAGAAGCCTCCGGAGCAGGCACTTCTCGTGCAGCAACAACCGTGCCTGCTACGATCTTTCCTAGCCTCTTTTCCTCCGGGCAGCCGGCTTGAGCTGATGTGAAGTGTTGGTGGGCAAATCATCCAGAGAAGCGTCGCAATGCTTCTGGGCTGTTAGCAAGAGCTTTCCTTGCTGACCCTTTTCACGTTGGAGATTAGCTGGACATTTGCCGGTTTAGTGCCTTGTTTCTTCTGCGCAGCTTGCACAAAGCTCATTGCGGCTTTCGCGGTTCGAGTTGTGCATCGCCGGAGCTCTGCGGGAAAGAGCGAGAGAAGAGCCGCGAAAGCTCCGAGTGCGGCCAGCTCGCGTGTAGCCGCGAATGTGCGCTGTTCGCCGGTTGCAGGGCGACTGCCTTCTGCGCGGCTGCTTCCAAGTTGACGGTAACTGCCAGCGTGCTAGCTGTGTAGGACAGTGAAGAGGCTGACGCGTGTGTGTCCGTAGAGCTGCTAGAAAGCGTACGTGACGAGCAGGAAGGGCTTTCAGAGCAGCCGGTTCTCGTCTTGCACAGTCGCCACACATCCGCACTTTTAGTGCCTCAGAACCCCGGACAGCTTGCAAAACACGGCTGTAACTGTCCCAGCGCAAGCTGTTCAGGAAAGCACAGAAACGCGATGTTCGCGTGCTTTTAGCGCTGCTCGCAAGAAGCCTCCGGAGCAGGCACTTCTCGTGCAGCAACAACCGTGCCTGCTACGATCTTTCCTAGCCTCTTTTCCTCCGGGCAGCCGGCTTGAGCTGATGTGAAGTGTTGGTGGGCAAATCATCCAGAGAAGCGTCGCAATGCTTCTGGGCTGTTAGCAAGAGCTTTCCTTGCTGACCCTTTTCACGTTGGAGATTAGCTGGACATTTGCCGGTTTAGTGCCTTGTTTCTTCTGCGCAGCTTGCACAAAGCTCATTGCGGCTTTCGCGGTTCGAGTTGTGCATCGCCGGAGCTCTGCGGGAAAGAGCGAGAGAAGAGCCGCGAAAGCTCCGAGTGCGGCCAGCTCGCGTGTAGCCGCGAATGTGCGCTGTTCGCCGGTTGCAGGGCGAGTGCCTTCTGCGCGGCTGCTTCCAAGTTGACGGTAACTGCCAGCGTGCTAGCTGTGTAGGACAGTGAAGAGGCTGACGCGTGTGTGTCCGTAGAGCTGCTAGAAAGCGTACGTGACGAGCAGGAAGGGCTTTCAGAGCAGCCGGTTCTCGTCTTGCACAGTCGCCACACATCCGCACTTTTAGTGCCTCAGAACCCCGGACAGCTTGCAAAACACGGCTGTAACTGTCCCAGCGCAAGCTGTTCAGGAAAGCACAGAAACGCGATGTTCGCGTGCTTTTAGCGCTGCTCGCAAGAAGCCTCCGGAGCAGGCACTTCTCGTGCAGCAACAACCGTGCCTGCTACGATCTTTCCTAGCCTCTTTTCCTCCGGGCAGCCGGCTTGAGCTGATGTGAAGTGTTGGTGGGCAAATCATCCAGAGAAGCGTCGCAATGCTTCTGGGCTGTTAGCAAGAGCTTTCCTTGCTGACCCTTTTCACGTTGGAGATTAGCTGGACATTTGCCGGTTTAGTGCCTTGTTTCTTCTGCGCAGCTTGCACAAAGCTCATTGCGGCTTTCGCGGTTCGAGTTGTGCATCGCCGGAGCTCTGCGGGAAAGAGCGAGAGAAGAGCCGCGAAAGCTCCGAGTGCGGCCAGCTCGCGTGTAGCCGCGAATGTGCGCTGTTCGCCGGTTGCAGGGCGACTGCCTTCTGCGCGGCTGCTTCCAAGTTGACGGTAACTGCCAGCGTGCTAGCTGTGTAGGACAGTGAAGAGGCTGACGCGTGTGTGTCCGTAGAGCTGCTAGAAAGCGTACGTGACGAGCAGGAAGGGCTTTCAGAGCAGCCGGTTCTCGTCTTGCACAGTCGCCACACATCCGCACTTTTAGTGCCTCAGAACCCCGGACAGCTTGCAAAACACGGCTGTAACTGTCCCAGCGCAAGCTGTTCAGGAAAGCACAGAAACGCGATGTTCGCGTGCTTTTAGCGCTGCTCGCAAGAAGCCTCCGGAGCAGGCACTTCTCGTGCAGCAACAACCGTGCCTGCTACGATCTTTCCTAGCCTCTTTTCCTCCGGGCAGCCGGCTTGAGCTGATGTGAAGTGTTGGTGGGCAAATCATCCAGAGAAGCGTCGCAATGCTTCTGGGCTGTTAGCAAGAGCTTTCCTTGCTGACCCTTTTCACGTTGGAGATTAGCTGGACATTTGCCGGTTTAGTGCCTTGTTTCTTCTGCGCAGCTTGCACAAAGCTCATTGCGGCTTTCGCGGTTCGAGTTGTGCATCGCCGGAGCTCTGCGGGAAAGAGCGAGAGAAGAGCCGCGAAAGCTCCGAGTGCGGCCAGCTCGCGTGTAGCCGCGAATGTGCGCTGTTCGCCGGTTGCAGGGCGACTGCCTTCTGCGCGGCTGCTTCCAAGTTGACGGTAACTGCCAGCGTGCTAGCTGTGTAGGACAGTGAAGAGGCTGACGCGTGTGTGTCCGTAGAGCTGCTAGAAAGCGTACGTGACGAGCAGGAAGGGCTTTCAGAGCAGCCGGTTCTCGTCTTGCACAGTCGCCACACATCCGCACTTTTAGTGCCTCAGAACCCCGGACAGCTTGCAAAACACGGCTGTAACTGTCCCAGCGCAAGCTGTTCAGGAAAGCACAGAAACGCGATGTTCGCGTGCTTTTAGCGCTGCTCGCAAGAAGCCTCCGGAGCAGGCACTTCTCGTGCAGCAACAACCGTGCCTGCTACGATCTTTCCTAGCCTCTTTTCCTCCGGGCAGCCGGCTTGAGCTGATGTGAAGTGTTGGTGGGCAAATCATCCAGAGAAGCGTCGCAATGCTTCTGGGCTGTTAGCAAGAGCTTTCCTTGCTGACCCTTTTCACGTTGGAGATTAGCTGGACATTTGCCGGTTTAGTGCCTTGTTTCTTCTGCGCAGCTTGCACAAAGCTCATTGCGGCTTTCGCGGTTCGAGTTGTGCATCGCCGGAGCTCTGCGGGAAAGAGCGAGAGAAGAGCCGCGAAAGCTCCGAGTGCGGCCAGCTCGCGTGTAGCCGCGAATGTGCGCTGTTCGCCGGTTGCAGGGCGAGTGCCTTCTGCGCGGCTGCTTCCAAGTTGACGGTAACTGCCAGCGTGCTAGCTGTGTAGGACAGTGAAGAGGCTGACGCGTGTGTGTCCGTAGAGCTGCTAGAAAGCGTACGTGACGAGCAGGAAGGGCTTTCAGAGCAGCCGGTTCTCGTCTTGCACAGTCGCCACACATCCGCACTTTTAGTGCCTCAGAACCCCGGACAGCTTGCAAAACACGGCTGTAACTGTCCCAGCGCAAGCTGTTCAGGAAAGCACAGAAACGCGATGTTCGCGTGCTTTTAGCGCTGCTCGCAAGAAGCCTCCGGAGCAGGCACTTCTCGTGCAGCAACAACCGTGCCTGCTACGATCTTTCCTAGCCTCTTTTCCTCCGGGCAGCCGGCTTGAGCTGATGTGAAGTGTTGGTGGGCAAATCATCCAGAGAAGCGTCGCAATGCTTCTGGATTGTTAGCAAGAGCTTTCCTTGCTGAGCCTTTTCACGTTGGAGATTAGCTGGACATTTGCCGGTTTAGTGCCTTGTTTCTTCTGCGCAGCTTGCACAAAGCTCATTGCGGCTTTCGCGGTTCGAGTTGTGCATCGCCGGAGCTCTGCGGGAAAGAGCGAGAGAAGAGCCGCGAAAGCTCCGAGTGCGGCCAGCTCGCGTGTAGCCGCGAATGTGCGCTGTTCGCCGGTTGCAGGGCGACTGCCTTCTGCGCGGCTGCTTCCAAGTTGACGGTAACTGCCAGCGTGCTAGCTGTGTAGGACAGTGAAGAGGCTGACGCGTGTGTGTCCGTAGAGCTGCTAGAAAGCGTACGTGACGAGCAGGAAGGGCTTTCAGAGCAGCCGGTTCTCGTCTTGCACAGTCGCCACACATCCGCACTTTTAGTGCCTCAGAACCCCGGACAGCTTGCAAAACACGGCTGTAACTGTCCCAGCGCAAGCTGTTCAGGAAAGCACAGAAACGCGATGTTCGCGTGCTTTTAGCGCTGCTCGCAAGAAGCCTCCGGAGCAGGCACTTCTCGTGCAGCAACAACCGTGCCTGCTACGATCTTTCCTAGCCTCTTTTCCTCCGGGCAGCCGGCTTGAGCTGATGTGAAGTGTTGGTGGGCAAATCATCCAGAGAAGCGTCGCAATGCTTCTGGGCTGTTAGCAAGAGCTTTCCTTGCTGAGCCTTTTCACGTTGGAGATTAGCTGGACATTTGCCGGTTTAGTGCCTTGTTTCTTCTGCGCAGCTTGCACAAAGCTCATTGCGGCTTTCGCGGTTCGAGTTGTGCATCGCCGGAGCTCTGCGGGAAAGAGCGAGAGAAGAGCCGCGAAAGCTCCGAGTGCGGCCAGCTCGCGTGTAGCCGCGAATGTGCGCTGTTCGCCGGTTGCAGGGCGACTGCCTTCTGCGCGGCTGCTTCCAAGTTGACGGTAACTGCCAGCGTGCTAGCTGTGTAGGACAGTGAAGAGGCTGACGCGTGTGTGTCCGTAGAGCTGCTAGAAAGCGTACGTGACGAGCAGGAAGGGCTTTCAGAGCAGCCGGTTCTCGTCTTGCACAGTCGCCACACATCCGCACTTTTAGTGCCTCAGAACCCCGGACAGCTTGCAAAACACGGCTGTAACTGTCCCAGCGCAAGCTGTTCAGGAAAGCACAGAAACGCGATGTTCGCGTGCTTTTAGCGCTGCTCGCAAGAAGCCTCCGGAGCAGGCACTTCTCGTGCAGCAACAACCGTGCCTGCTACGATCTTTCCTAGCCTCTTTTCCTCCGGGCAGCCGGCTTGAGCTGATGTGAAGTGTTGGTGGGCAAATCATCCAGAGAAGCGTCGCAATGCTTCTGGGCTGTTAGCAAGAGCGTTCCTTGCTGACCCTTTTCACGTTGGAGATTAGCTGGACATTTGCCGGTTTAGTGCCTTGTTTCTTCTGCGCAGCTTGCACAAAGCTCATTGCGGCTTTCGCGGTTCGAGTTGTGCATCGCCGGAGCTCTGCGGGAAAGAGCGAGAGAAGAGCCGCGAAAGCTCCGAGTGCGGCCAGCTCGCGTGTAGCCGCGAATGTGCGCTGTTCGCCGGTTGCAGGGCGAGTGCCTTCTGCGCGGCTGCTTCCAAGTTGACGGTAACTGCCAGCGTGCTAGCTGTGTAGGACAGTGAAGAGGCTGACGCGTGTGTGTCCGTAGAGCTGCTAGAAAGCGTACGTGACGAGCAGGAAGGGCTTTCAGAGCAGCCGGTTCTCGTCTTGCACAGTCGCCACACATCCGCACTTTTAGTGCCTCAGAACCCCGGACAGCTTGCAAAACACGGCTGTAACTGTCCCAGCGCAAGCTGTTCAGGAAAGCACAGAAACGCGATGTTCGCGTGCTTTTAGCGCTGCTCGCAAGAAGCCTCCGGAGCAGGCACTTCTCGTGCAGCAACAACCGTGCCTGCTACGATCTTTCCTAGCCTCTTTTCCTCCGGGCAGCCGGCTTGAGCTGATGTGAAGTGTTGGTGGGCAAATCATCCAGAGAAGCGTCGCAATGCTTCTGGGCTGTTAGCAAGAGCTTTCCTTGCTGAGCCTTTTCACGTTGGAGATTAGCTGGACATTTGCCGGTTTAGTGCCTTGTTTCTTCTGCGCAGCTTGCACAAAGCTCATTGCGGCTTTCGCGGTTCGAGTTGTGCATCGCCGGAGCTCTGCGGGAAAGAGCGAGAGAAGAGCCGCGAAAGCTCCGAGTGCGGCCAGCTCGCGTGTAGCCGCGAATGTGCGCTGTTCGCCGGTTGCAGGGCGACTGCCTTCTGCGCGGCTGCTTCCAAGTTGACGGTAACTGCCAGCGTGCTAGCTGTGTAGGACAGTGAAGAGGCTGACGCGTGTGTGTCCGTAGAGCTGCTAGAAAGCGTACGTGACGAGCAGGAAGGGCTTTCAGAGCAGCCGGTTCTCGTCTTGCACAGTCGCCACACATCCGCACTTTTAGTGCCTCAGAACCCCGGACAGCTTGCAAAACACGGCTGTAACTGTCCCAGCGCAAGCTGTTCAGGAAAGCACAGAAACGCGATGTTCGCGTGCTTTTAGCGCTGCTCGCAAGAAGCCTCCGGAGCAGGCACTTCTCGTGCAGCAACAACCGTGCCTGCTACGATCTTTCCTAGCCTCTTTTCCTCCGGGCAGCCGGCTTGAGCTGATGTGAAGTGTTGGTGGGCAAATCATCCAGAGAAGCGTCGCAATGCTTCTGGGCTGTTAGCAAGAGCTTTCCTTGCTGAGCCTTTTCACGTTGGAGATTAGCTGGACATTTGCCGGTTTAGTGCCTTGTTTCTTCTGCGCAGCTTGCACAAAGCTCATTGCGGCTTTCGCGGTTCGAGTTGTGCATCGCCGGAGCTCTGCGGGAAAGAGCGAGAGAAGAGCCGCGAAAGCTCCGAGTGCGGCCAGCTCGCGTGTAGCCGCGAATGTGCGCTGTTCGCCGGTTGCAGGGCGAGTGCCTTCTGCGCGGCTGCTTCCAAGTTGACGGTAACTGCCAGCGTGCTAGCTGTGTAGGACAGTGAAGAGGCTGACGCGTGTGTGTCCGTAGAGCTGCTAGAAAGCGTACGTGACGAGCAGGAAGGGCTTTCAGAGCAGCCGGTTCTCGTCTTGCACAGTCGCCACACATCCGCACTTTTAGTGCCTCAGAACCCCGGACAGCTTGCAAAACACGGCTGTAACTGTCCCAGCGCAAGCTGTTCAGGAAAGCACAGAAACGCGATGTTCGCGTGCTTTTAGCGCTGCTCGCAAGAAGCCTCCGGAGCAGGCACTTCTCGTGCAGCAACAACCGTGCCTGCTACGATCTTTCCTAGCCTCTTTTCCTCCGGGCAGCCGGCTTGAGCTGATGTGAAGTGTTGGTGGGCAAATCATCCAGAGAAGCGTCGCAATGCTTCTGGACTGTTAGCAAGAGCTTTCCTTGCTGAGCCTTTTCACGTTGGAGATTAGCTGGACATTTGCCGGTTTAGTGCCTTGTTTCTTCTGCGCAGCTTGCACAAAGCTCATTGCGGCTTTCGCGGTTCGAGTTGTGCATCGCCGGAGCTCTGCGGGAAAGAGCGAGAGAAGAGCCGCGAAAGCTCCGAGTGCGGCCAGCTCGCGTGTAGCCGCGAATGTGCGCTGTTCGCCGGTTGCAGGGCGACTGCCTTCTGCGCGGCTGCTTCCAAGTTGACGGTAACTGCCAGCGTGCTAGCTGTGTAGGACAGTGAAGAGGCTGACGCGTGTGTGTCCGTAGAGCTGCTAGAAAGCGTACGTGACGAGCAGGAAGGGCTTTCAGAGCAGCCGGTTCTCGTCTTGCACAGTCGCCACACATCCGCACTTTTAGTGCCTCAGAACCCCGGACAGCTTGCAAAACACGGCTGTAACTGTCCCAGCGCAAGCTGTTCAGGAAAGCACAGAAACGCGATGTTCGCGTGCTTTTAGCGCTGCTCGCAAGAAGCCTCCGGAGCAGGCACTTCTCGTGCAGCAACAACCG
Organism: Chlamydotis macqueenii; assembly: GCF_036417535.1. NCBI lineage: Eukaryota > Metazoa > Chordata > Aves > Otidiformes > Otididae > Chlamydotis > Chlamydotis macqueenii. Next base: position 45,499 of record NW_028239204.1, read on the forward strand.
TGCCTGCTACGATCTTTCCTAGCCTCTTTTCCTCCGGGCAGCCGGCTTGAGCTGATGTGAAGTGTTGGTGGGCAAATCATCCAGAGAAGCGTCGCAATGCTTCTGGGCTGTTAGCAAGAGCTTTCCTTGCTGAGCCTTTTCACGTTGGAGATTAGCTGGACATTTGCCGGTTTAGTGCCTTGTTTCTTCTGCGCAGCTTGCACAAAGCTCATTGCGGCTTTCGCGGTTCGAGTTGTGCATCGCCGGAGCTCTGCGGGAAAGAGCGAGAGAAGAGCCGCGAAAGCTCCGAGTGCGGCCAGCTCGCGTGTAGCCGCGAATGTGCGCTGTTCGCCGGTTGCAGGGCGACTGCCTTCTGCGCGGCTGCTTCCAAGTTGACGGTAACTGCCAGCGTGCTAGCTGTGTAGGACAGTGAAGAGGCTGACGCGTGTGTGTCCGTAGAGCTGCTAGAAAGCGTACGTGACGAGCAGGAAGGGCTTTCAGAGCAGCCGGTTCTCGTCTTGCACAGTCGCCACACATCCGCACTTTTAGTGCCTCAGAACCCCGGACAGCTTGCAAAACACGGCTGTAACTGTCCCAGCGCAAGCTGTTCAGGAAAGCACAGAAACGCGATGTTCGCGTGCTTTTAGCGCTGCTCGCAAGAAGCCTCCGGAGCAGGCACTTCTCGTGCAGCAACAACCGTGCCTGCTACGATCTTTCCTAGCCTCTTTTCCTCCGGGCAGCCGGCTTGAGCTGATGTGAAGTGTTGGTGGGCAAATCATCCAGAGAAGCGTCGCAATGCTTCTGGGCTGTTAGCAAGAGCTTTCCTTGCTGAGCCTTTTCACGTTGGAGATTAGCTGGACATTTGCCGGTTTAGTGCCTTGTTTCTTCTGCGCAGCTTGCACAAAGCTCATTGCGGCTTTCGCGGTTCGAGTTGTGCATCGCCGGAGCTCTGCGGGAAAGAGCGAGAGAAGAGCCGCGAAAGCTCCGAGTGCGGCCAGCTCGCGTGTAGCCGCGAATGTGCGCTGTTCGCCGGTTGCAGGGCGAGTGCCTTCTGCGCGGCTGCTTCCAAGTTGACGGTAACTGCCAGCGTGCTAGCTGTGTAGGACAGTGAAGAGGCTGACGCGTGTGTGTCCGTAGAGCTGCTAGAAAGCGTACGTGACGAGCAGGAAGGGCTTTCAGAGCAGCCGGTTCTCGTCTTGCACAGTCGCCACACATCCGCACTTTTAGTGCCTCAGAACCCCGGACAGCTTGCAAAACACGGCTGTAACTGTCCCAGCGCAAGCTGTTCAGGAAAGCACAGAAACGCGATGTTCGCGTGCTTTTAGCGCTGCTCGCAAGAAGCCTCCGGAGCAGGCACTTCTCGTGCAGCAACAACCGTGCCTGCTACGATCTTTCCTAGCCTCTTTTCCTCCGGGCAGCCGGCTTGAGCTGATGTGAAGTGTTGGTGGGCAAATCATCCAGAGAAGCGTCGCAATGCTTCTGGGCTGTTAGCAAGAGCTTTCCTTGCTGAGCCTTTTCACGTTGGAGATTAGCTGGACATTTGCCGGTTTAGTGCCTTGTTTCTTCTGCGCAGCTTGCACAAAGCTCATTGCGGCTTTCGCGGTTCGAGTTGTGCATCGCCGGAGCTCTGCGGGAAAGAGCGAGAGAAGAGCCGCGAAAGCTCCGAGTGCGGCCAGCTCGCGTGTAGCCGCGAATGTGCGCTGTTCGCCGGTTGCAGGGCGAGTGCCTTCTGCGCGGCTGCTTCCAAGTTGACGGTAACTGCCAGCGTGCTAGCTGTGTAGGACAGTGAAGAGGCTGACGCGTGTGTGTCCGTAGAGCTGCTAGAAAGCGTACGTGACGAGCAGGAAGGGCTTTCAGAGCAGCCGGTTCTCGTCTTGGACAGTCGCCACACATCCGCACTTTTAGTGCCTCAGAACCCCGGACAGCTTGCAAAACACGGCTGTAACTGTCCCAGCGCAAGCTGTTCAGGAAAGCACAGAAACGCGATGTTCGCGTGCTTTTAGCGCTGCTCGCAAGAAGCCTCCGGAGCAGGCACTTCTCGTGCAGCAACAACCGTGCCTGCTACGATCTTTCCTAGCCTCTTTTCCTCCGGGCAGCCGGCTTGAGCTGATGTGAAGTGTTGGTGGGCAAATCATCCAGAGAAGCGTCGCAATGCTTCTGGGCTGTTAGCAAGAGCTTTCCTTGCTGAGCCTTTTCACGTTGGAGATTAGCTGGACATTTGCCGGTTTAGTGCCTTGTTTCTTCTGCGCAGCTTGCACAAAGCTCATTGCGGCTTTCGCGGTTCGAGTTGTGCATCGCCGGAGCTCTGCGGGAAAGAGCGAGAGAAGAGCCGCGAAAGCTCCGAGTGCGGCCAGCTCGCGTGTAGCCGCGAATGTGCGCTGTTCGCCGGTTGCAGGGCGACTGCCTTCTGCGCGGCTGCTTCCAAGTTGACGGTAACTGCCAGCGTGCTAGCTGTGTAGGACAGTGAAGAGGCTGACGCGTGTGTGTCCGTAGAGCTGCTAGAAAGCGTACGTGACGAGCAGGAAGGGCTTTCAGAGCAGCCGGTTCTCGTCTTGCACAGTCGCCACACATCCGCACTTTTAGTGCCTCAGAACCCCGGACAGCTTGCAAAACACGGCTGTAACTGTCCCAGCGCAAGCTGTTCAGGAAAGCACAGAAACGCGATGTTCGCGTGCTTTTAGCGCTGCTCGCAAGAAGCCTCCGGAGCAGGCACTTCTCGTGCAGCAACAACCGTGCCTGCTACGATCTTTCCTAGCCTCTTTTCCTCCGGGCAGCCGGCTTGAGCTGATGTGAAGTGTTGGTGGGCAAATCATCCAGAGAAGCGTCGCAATGCTTCTGGGCTGTTAGCAAGAGCTTTCCTTGCTGAGCCTTTTCACGTTGGAGATTAGCTGGACATTTGCCGGTTTAGTGCCTTGTTTCTTCTGCGCAGCTTGCACAAAGCTCATTGCGGCTTTCGCGGTTCGAGTTGTGCATCGCCGGAGCTCTGCGGGAAAGAGCGAGAGAAGAGCCGCGAAAGCTCCGAGTGCGGCCAGCTCGCGTGTGGCCGCGAATGTGCACTGTTCGCCGGTTGCAGGGCGACTGCCTTCTGCGCGGCTGCTTCCAAGTTGACGGTAACTGCCAGCGTGCTAGCTGTGTAGGACAGTGAAGAGGCTGACACGTGTGTGTCCGTAGAGCTGCTAGAAAGCGTACGTGACGAGCAGGAAGGGCTTTCAGAGCAGCCGGTTCTCGTCTTGCACAGTCGCCACACATCCGCACTTTTAGTGCCTCAGAACCCCGGACAGCTTGCAAAACACGGCTGTAACTGTCCCAGCGCAAGCTGTTCAGGAAAGCACAGAAACGCGATGTTCGCGTGCTTTTAGCGCTGCTCGCAAGAAGCCTCCGGAGCAGGCACTTCTCGTGCAGCAACAACCGTGCCTGCTACGATCTTTCCTAGCCTCTTTTCCTCCGGGCAGCCGGCTTGAGCTGATGTGAAGTGTTGGTGGGCAAATCATCCAGAGAAGCGTCGCAATGCTTCTGGGCTGTTAGCAAGAGCTTTCCTTGCTGAGCCTTTTCACGTTGGAGATTAGCTGGACATTTGCCGGTTTAGTGCCTTGTTTCTTCTGCGCAGCTTGCACAAAGCTCATTGCGGCTTTCGCGGTTCGAGTTGTGCATCGCCGGAGCTCTGCGGGAAAGAGCGAGAGAAGAGCCGCGAAAGCTCCGAGTGCGGCCAGCTCGCGTGTAGCCGCGAATGTGCGCTGTTCGCCGGTTGCAGGGCGAGTGCCTTCTGCGCGGCTGCTTCCAAGTTGACGGTAACTGCCAGCGTGCTAGCTGTGTAGGACAGTGAAGAGGCTGACGCGTGTGTGTCCGTAGAGCTGCTAGAAAGCGTACGTGACGAGCAGGAAGGGCTTTCAGAGCAGCCGGTTCTCGTCTTGCACAGTCGCCACACATCCGCACTTTTAGTGCCTCAGAACCCCGGACAGCTTGCAAAACACGGCTGTAACTGTCCCAGCGCAAGCTGTTCAGGAAAGCACAGAAACGCGATGTTCGCGTGCTTTTAGCGCTGCTCGCAAGAAGCCTCCGGAGCAGGCACTTCTCGTGCAGCAACAACCGTGCCTGCTACGATCTTTCCTAGCCTCTTTTCCTCCGGGCAGCCGGCTTGAGCTGATGTGAAGTGTTGGTGGGCAAATCATCCAGAGAAGCGTCGCAATGCTTCTGGGCTGTTAGCAAGAGCTTTCCTTGCTGAGCCTTTTCACGTTGGAGATTAGCTGGACATTTGCCGGTTTAGTGCCTTGTTTCTTCTGCGCAGCTTGCACAAAGCTCATTGCGGCTTTCGCGGTTCGAGTTGTGCATCGCCGGAGCTCTGCGGGAAAGAGCGAGAGAAGAGCCGCGAAAGCTCCGAGTGCGGCCAGCTCGCGTGTAGCCGCGAATGTGCGCTGTTCGCCGGTTGCAGGGCGACTGCCTTCTGCGCGGCTGCTTCCAAGTTGACGGTAACTGCCAGCGTGCTAGCTGTGTAGGACAGTGAAGAGGCTGACGCGTGTGTGTCCGTAGAGCTGCTAGAAAGCGTACGTGACGAGCAGGAAGGGCTTTCAGAGCAGCCGGTTCTCGTCTTGCACAGTCGCCACACATCCGCACTTTTAGTGCCTCAGAACCCCGGACAGCTTGCAAAACACGGCTGTAACTGTCCCAGCGCAAGCTGTTCAGGAAAGCACAGAAACGCGATGTTCGCGTGCTTTTAGCGCTGCTCGCAAGAAGCCTCCGGAGCAGGCACTTCTCGTGCAGCAACAACCGTGCCTGCTACGATCTTTCCTAGCCTCTTTTCCTCCGGGCAGCCGGCTTGAGCTGATGTGAAGTGTTGGTGGGCAAATCATCCAGAGAAGCGTCGCAATGCTTCTGGGCTGTTAGCAAGAGCTTTCCTTGCTGAGCCTTTTCACGTTGGAGATTAGCTGGACATTTGCCGGTTTAGTGCCTTGTTTCTTCTGCGCAGCTTGCACAAAGCTCATTGCGGCTTTCGCGGTTCGAGTTGTGCATCGCCGGAGCTCTGCGGGAAAGAGCGAGAGAAGAGCCGCGAAAGCTCCGAGTGCGGCCAGCTCGCGTGTAGCCGCGAATGTGCGCTGTTCGCCGGTTGCAGGGCGACTGCCTTCTGCGCGGCTGCTTCCAAGTTGACGGTAACTGCCAGCGTGCTAGCTGTGTAGGACAGTGAAGAGGCTGACGCGTGTGTGTCCGTAGAGCTGCTAGAAAGCGTACGTGACGAGCAGGAAGGGCTTTCAGAGCAGCCGGTTCTCGTCTTGCACAGTCGCCACACATCCGCACTTTTAGTGCCTCAGAACCCCGGACAGCTTGCAAAACACGGCTGTAACTGTCCCAGCGCAAGCTGTTCAGGAAAGCACAGAAACGCGATGTTCGCGTGCTTTTAGCGCTGCTCGCAAGAAGCCTCCGGAGCAGGCACTTCTCGTGCAGCAACAACCGTGCCTGCTACGATCTTTCCTAGCCTCTTTTCCTCCGGGCAGCCGGCTTGAGCTGATGTGAAGTGTTGGTGGGCAAATCATCCAGAGAAGCGTCGCAATGCTTCTGGGCTGTTAGCAAGAGCTTTCCTTGCTGAGCCTTTTCACGTTGGAGATTAGCTGGACATTTGCCGGTTTAGTGCCTTGTTTCTTCTGCGCAGCTTGCACAAAGCTCATTGCGGCTTTCGCGGTTCGAGTTGTGCATCGCCGGAGCTCTGCGGGAAAGAGCGAGAGAAGAGCCGCGAAAGCTCCGAGTGCGGCCAGCTCGCGTGTAGCCGCGAATGTGCGCTGTTCGCCGGTTGCAGGGCGAGTGCCTTCTGCGCGGCTGCTTCCAAGTTGACGGTAACTGCCAGCGTGCTAGCTGTGTAGGACAGTGAAGAGGCTGACGCGTGTGTGTCCGTAGAGCTGCTAGAAAGCGTACGTGACGAGCAGGAAGGGCTTTCAGAGCAGCCGGTTCTCGTCTTGCACAGTCGCCACACATCCGCACTTTTAGTGCCTCAGAACCCCGGACAGCTTGCAAAACACGGCTGTAACTGTCCCAGCGCAAGCTGTTCAGGAAAGCACAGAAACGCGATGTTCGCGTGCTTTTAGCGCTGCTCGCAAGAAGCCTCCGGAGCAGGCACTTCTCGTGCAGCAACAACCGTGCCTGCTACGATCTTTCCTAGCCTCTTTTCCTCCGGGCAGCCGGCTTGAGCTGATGTGAAGTGTTGGTGGGCAAATCATCCAGAGAAGCGTCGCAATGCTTCTGGGCTGTTAGCAAGAGCTTTCCTTGCTGAGCCTTTTCACGTTGGAGATTAGCTGGACATTTGCCGGTTTAGTGCCTTGTTTCTTCTGCGCAGCTTGCACAAAGCTCATTGCGGCTTTCGCGGTTCGAGTTGTGCATCGCCGGAGCTCTGCGGGAAAGAGCGAGAGAAGAGCCGCGAAAGCTCCGAGTGCGGCCAGCTCGCGTGTAGCCGCGAATGTGCGCTGTTCGCCGGTTGCAGGGCGACTGCCTTCTGCGCGGCTGCTTCCAAGTTGACGGTAACTGCCAGCGTGCTAGCTGTGTAGGACAGTGAAGAGGCTGACGCGTGTGTGTCCGTAGAGCTGCTAGAAAGCGTACGTGACGAGCAGGAAGGGCTTTCAGAGCAGCCGGTTCTCGTCTTGCACAGTCGCCACACATCCGCACTTTTAGTGCCTCAGAACCCCGGACAGCTTGCAAAACACGGCTGTAACTGTCCCAGCGCAAGCTGTTCAGGAAAGCACAGAAACGCGATGTTCGCGTGCTTTTAGCGCTGCTCGCAAGAAGCCTCCGGAGCAGGCACTTCTCGTGCAGCAACAACCGTGCCTGCTACGATCTTTCCTAGCCTCTTTTCCTCCGGGCAGCCGGCTTGAGCTGATGTGAAGTGTTGGTGGGCAAATCATCCAGAGAAGCGTCGCAATGCTTCTGGGCTGTTAGCAAGAGCTTTCCTTGCTGAGCCTTTTCACGTTGGAGATTAGCTGGACATTTGCCGGTTTAGTGCCTTGTTTCTTCTGCGCAGCTTGCACAAAGCTCATTGCGGCTTTCGCGGTTCGAGTTGTGCATCGCCGGAGCTCTGCGGGAAAGAGCGAGAGAAGAGCCGCGAAAGCTCCGAGTGCGGCCAGCTCGCGTGTAGCCGCGAATGTGCGCTGTTCGCCGGTTGCAGGGCGAGTGCCTTCTGCGCGGCTGCTTCCAAGTTGACGGTAACTGCCAGCGTGCTAGCTGTGTAGGACAGTGAAGAGGCTGACGCGTGTGTGTCCGTAGAGCTGCTAGAAAGCGTACGTGACGAGCAGGAAGGGCTTTCAGAGCAGCCGGTTCTCGTCTTGCACAGTCGCCACACATCCGCACTTTTAGTGCCTCAGAACCCCGGACAGCTTGCAAAACACGGCTGTAACTGTCCCAGCGCAAGCTGTTCAGGAAAGCACAGAAACGCGATGTTCGCGTGCTTTTAGCGCTGCTCGCAAGAAGCCTCCGGAGCAGGCACTTCTCGTGCAGCAACAACCGTGCCTGCTACGATCTTTCCTAGCCTCTTTTCCTCCGGGCAGCCGGCTTGAGCTGATGTGAAGTGTTGGTGGGCAAATCATCCAGAGAAGCGTCGCAATGCTTCTGGGCTGTTAGCAAGAGCTTTCCTTGCTGAGCCTTTTCACGTTGGAGATTAGCTGGACATTTGCCGGTTTAGTGCCTTGTTTCTTCTGCGCAGCTTGCACAAAGCTCATTGCGGCTTTCGCGGTTCGAGTTGTGCATCGCCGGAGCTCTGCGGGAAAGAGCGAGAGAAGAGCCGCGAAAGCTCCGAGTGCGGCCAGCTCGCGTGTAGCCGCGAATGTGCGCTGTTCGCCGGTTGCAGGGCGAGTGCCTTCTGCGCGGCTGCTTCCAAGTTGACGGTAACTGCCAGCGTGCTAGCTGTGTAGGACAGTGAAGAGGCTGACGCGTGTGTGTCCGTAGAGCTGCTAGAAAGCGTACGTGACGAGCAGGAAGGGCTTTCAGAGCAGCCGGTTCTCGTCTTGCACAGTCGCCACACATCCGCACTTTTAGTGCCTCAGAACCCCGGACAGCTTGCAAAACACGGCTGTAACTGTCCCAGCGCAAGCTGTTCAGGAAAGCACAGAAACGCGATGTTCGCGTGCTTTTAGCGCTGCTCGCAAGAAGCCTCCGGAGCAGGCACTTCTCGTGCAGCAACAACCGTGCCTGCTACGATCTTTCCTAGCCTCTTTTCCTCCGGGCAGCCGGCTTGAGCTGATGTGAAGTGTTGGTGGGCAAATCATCCAGAGAAGCGTCGCAATGCTTCTGGGCTGTTAGCAAGAGCTTTCCTTGCTGAGCCTTTTCACGTTGGAGATTAGCTGGACATTTGCCGGTTTAGTGCCTTGTTTCTTCTGCGCAGCTTGCACAAAGCTCATTGCGGCTTTCGCGGTTCGAGTTGTGCATCGCCGGAGCTCTGCGGGAAAGAGCGAGAGAAGAGCCGCGAAAGCTCCGAGTGCGGCCAGCTCGCGTGTAGCCGCGAATGTGCGCTGTTCGCCGGTTGCAGGGCGACTGCCTTCTGCGCGGCTGCTTCCAAGTTGACGGTAACTGCCAGCGTGCTAGCTGTGTAGGACAGTGAAGAGGCTGACGCGTGTGTGTCCGTAGAGCTGCTAGAAAGCGTACGTGACGAGCAGGAAGGGCTTTCAGAGCAGCCGGTTCTCGTCTTGCACAGTCGCCACACATCCGCACTTTTAGTGCCTCAGAACCCCGGACAGCTTGCAAAACACGGCTGTAACTGTCCCAGCGCAAGCTGTTCAGGAAAGCACAGAAACGCGATGTTCGCGTGCTTTTAGCGCTGCTCGCAAGAAGCCTCCGGAGCAGGCACTTCTCGTGCAGCAACAACCGTGCCTGCTACGATCTTTCCTAGCCTCTTTTCCTCCGGGCAGCCGGCTTGAGCTGATGTGAAGTGTTGGTGGGCAAATCATCCAGAGAAGCGTCGCAATGCTTCTGGGCTGTTAGCAAGAGCTTTCCTTGCTGAGCCTTTTCACGTTGGAGATTAGCTGGACATTTGCCGGTTTAGTGCCTTGTTTCTTCTGCGCAGCTTGCACAAAGCTCATTGCGGCTTTCGCGGTTCGAGTTGTGCATCGCCGGAGCTCTGCGGGAAAGAGCGAGAGAAGAGCCGCGAAAGCTCCGAGTGCGGCCAGCTCGCGTGTAGCCGCGAATGTGCGCTGTTCGCCGGTTGCAGGGCGAGTGCCTTCTGCGCGGCTGCTTCCAAGTTGACGGTAACTGCCAGCGTGCTAGCTGTGTAGGACAGTGAAGAGGCTGACGCGTGTGTGTCCGTAGAGCTGCTAGAAAGCGTACGTGACGAGCAGGAAGGGCTTTCAGAGCAGCCGGTTCTCGTCTTGCACAGTCGCCACACATCCGCACTTTTAGTGCCTCAGAACCCCGGACAGCTTGCAAAACACGGCTGTAACTGTCCCAGCGCAAGCTGTTCAGGAAAGCACAGAAACGCGATGTTCGCGTGCTTTTAGCGCTGCTCGCAAGAAGCCTCCGGAGCAGGCACTTCTCGTGCAGCAACAACCGTGCCTGCTACGATCTTTCCTAGCCTCTTTTCCTCCGGGCAGCCGGCTTGAGCTGATGTGAAGTGTTGGTGGGCAAATCATCCAGAGAAGCGTCGCAATGCTTCTGGGCTGTTAGCAAGAGCTTTCCTTGCTGAGCCTTTTCACGTTGGAGATTAGCTGGACATTTGCCGGTTTAGTGCCTTGTTTCTTCTGCGCAGCTTGCACAAAGCTCATTGCGGCTTTCGCGGTTCGAGTTGTGCATCGCCGGAGCTCTGCGGGAAAGAGCGAGAGAAGAGCCGCGAAAGCTCCGAGTGCGGCCAGCTCGCGTGTAGCCGCGAATGTGCGCTGTTCGCCGGTTGCAGGGCGAGTGCCTTCTGCGCGGCTGCTTCCAAGTTGACGGTAACTGCCAGCGTGCTAGCTGTGTAGGACAGTGAAGAGGCTGACGCGTGTGTGTCCGTAGAGCTGCTAGAAAGCGTACGTGACGAGCAGGAAGGGCTTTCAGAGCAGCCGGTTCTCGTCTTGCACAGTCGCCACACATCCGCACTTTTAGTGCCTCAGAACCCCGGACAGCTTGCAAAACACGGCTGTAACTGTCCCAGCGCAAGCTGTTCAGGAAAGCACAGAAACGCGATGTTCGCGTGCTTTTAGCGCTGCTCGCAAGAAGCCTCCGGAGCAGGCACTTCTCGTGCAGCAACAACCGTGCCTGCTACGATCTTTCCTAGCCTCTTTTCCTCCGGGCAGCCGGCTTGAGCTGATGTGAAGTGTTGGTGGGCAAATCATCCAGAGAAGCGTCGCAATGCTTCTGGGCTGTTAGCAAGAGCTTTCCTTGCTGAGCCTTTTCACGTTGGAGATTAGCTGGACATTTGCCGGTTTAGTGCCTTGTTTCTTCTGCGCAGCTTGCACAAAGCTCATTGCGGCTTTCGCGGTTCGAGTTGTGCATCGCCGGAGCTCTGCGGGAAAGAGCGAGAGAAGAGCCGCGAAAGCTCCGAGTGCGGCCAGCTCGCGTGTAGCCGCGAATGTGCGCTGTTCGCCGGTTGCAGGGCGACTGCCTTCTGCGCGGCTGCTTCCAAGTTGACGGTAACTGCCAGCGTGCTAGCTGTGTAGGACAGTGAAGAGGCTGACGCGTGTGTGTCCGTAGAGCTGCTAGAAAGCGTACGTGACGAGCAGGAAGGGCTTTCAGAGCAGCCGGTTCTCGTCTTGCACAGTCGCCACACATCCGCACTTTTAGTGCCTCAGAACCCCGGACAGCTTGCAAAACACGGCTGTAACTGTCCCAGCGCAAGCTGTTCAGGAAAGCACAGAAACGCGATGTTCGCGTGCTTTTAGCGCTGCTCGCAAGAAGCCTCCGGAGCAGGCACTTCTCGTGCAGCAACAACCGTGCCTGCTACGATCTTTCCTAGCCTCTTTTCCTCCGGGCAGCCGGCTTGAGCTGATGTGAAGTGTTGGTGGGCAAATCATCCAGAGAAGCGTCGCAATGCTTCTGGGCTGTTAGCAAGAGCTTTCCTTGCTGAGCCTTTTCACGTTGGAGATTAGCTGGACATTTGCCGGTTTAGTGCCTTGTTTCTTCTGCGCAGCTTGCACAAAGCTCATTGCGGCTTTCGCGGTTCGAGTTGTGCATCGCCGGAGCTCTGCGGGAAAGAGCGAGAGAAGAGCCGCGAAAGCTCCGAGTGCGGCCAGCTCGCGTGTAGCCGCGAATGTGCGCTGTTCGCCGGTTGCAGGGCGAGTGCCTTCTGCGCGGCTGCTTCCAAGTTGACGGTAACTGCCAGCGTGCTAGCTGTGTAGGACAGTGAAGAGGCTGACGCGTGTGTGTCCGTAGAGCTGCTAGAAAGCGTACGTGACGAGCAGGAAGGGCTTTCAGAGCAGCCGGTTCTCGTCTTGCACAGTCGCCACACATCCGCACTTTTAGTGCCTCAGAACCCCGGACAGCTTGCAAAACACGGCTGTAACTGTCCCAGCGCAAGCTGTTCAGGAAAGCACAGAAACGCGATGTTCGCGTGCTTTTAGCGCTGCTCGCAAGAAGCCTCCGGAGCAGGCACTTCTCGTGCAGCAACAACCGTGCCTGCTACGATCTTTCCTAGCCTCTTTTCCTCCGGGCAGCCGGCTTGAGCTGATGTGAAGTGTTGGTGGGCAAATCATCCAGAGAAGCGTCGCAATGCTTCTGGGCTGTTAGCAAGAGCTTTCCTTGCTGAGCCTTTTCACGTTGGAGATTAGCTGGACATTTGCCGGTTTAGTGCCTTGTTTCTTCTGCGCAGCTTGCACAAAGCTCATTGCGGCTTTCGCGGTTCGAGTTGTGCATCGCCGGAGCTCTGCGGGAAAGAGCGAGAGAAGAGCCGCGAAAGCTCCGAGTGCGGCCAGCTCGCGTGTAGCCGCGAATGTGCGCTGTTCGCCGGTTGCAGGGCGAGTGCCTTCTGCGCGGCTGCTTCCAAGTTGACGGTAACTGCCAGCGTGCTAGCTGTGTAGGACAGTGAAGAGGCTGACGCGTGTGTGTCCGTAGAGCTGCTAGAAAGCGTACGTGACGAGCAGGAAGGGCTTTCAGAGCAGCCGGTTCTCGTCTTGCACAGTCGCCACACATCCGCACTTTTAGTGCCTCAGAACCCCGGACAGCTTGCAAAACACGGCTGTAACTGTCCCAGCGCAAGCTGTTCAGGAAAGCACAGAAACGCGATGTTCGCGTGCTTTTAGCGCTGCTCGCAAGAAGCCTCCGGAGCAGGCACTTCTCGTGCAGCAACAACCGTGCCTGCTACGATCTTTCCTAGCCTCTTTTCCTCCGGGCAGCCGGCTTGAGCTGATGTGAAGTGTTGGTGGGCAAATCATCCAGAGAAGCGTCGCAATGCTTCTGGGCTGTTAGCAAGAGCTTTCCTTGCTGACCCTTTTCACGTTGGAGATTAGCTGGACATTTGCCGGTTTAGTGCCTTGTTTCTTCTGCGCAGCTTGCACAAAGCTCATTGCGGCTTTCGCGGTTCGAGTTGTGCATCGCCGGAGCTCTGCGGGAAAGAGCGAGAGAAGAGCCGCGAAAGCTCCGAGTGCGGCCAGCTCGCGTGTAGCCGCGAATGTGCGCTGTTCGCCGGTTGCAGGGCGAGTGCCTTCTGCGCGGCTGCTTCCAAGTTGACGGTAACTGCCAGCGTGCTAGCTGTGTAGGACAGTGAAGAGGCTGACGCGTGTGTGTCCGTAGAGCTGCTAGAAAGCGTACGTGACGAGCAGGAAGGGCTTTCAGAGCAGCCGGTTCTCGTCTTGCACAGTCGCCACACATCCGCACTTTTAGTGCCTCAGAACCCCGGACAGCTTGCAAAACACGGCTGTAACTGTCCCAGCGCAAGCTGTTCAGGAAAGCACAGAAACGCGATGTTCGCGTGCTTTTAGCGCTGCTCGCAAGAAGCCTCCGGAGCAGGCACTTCTCGTGCAGCAACAACCGTGCCTGCTACGATCTTTCCTAGCCTCTTTTCCTCCGGGCAGCCGGCTTGAGCTGATGTGAAGTGTTGGTGGGCAAATCATCCAGAGAAGCGTCGCAATGCTTCTGGGCTGTTAGCAAGAGCTTTCCTTGCTGAGCCTTTTCACGTTGGAGATTAGCTGGACATTTGCCGGTTTAGTGCCTTGTTTCTTCTGCGCAGCTTGCACAAAGCTCATTGCGGCTTTCGCGGTTCGAGTTGTGCATCGCCGGAGCTCTGCGGGAAAGAGCGAGAGAAGAGCCGCGAAAGCTCCGAGTGCGGCCAGCTCGCGTGTAGCCGCGAATGTGCGCTGTTCGCCGGTTGCAGGGCGACTGCCTTCTGCGCGGCTGCTTCCAAGTTGACGGTAACTGCCAGCGTGCTAGCTGTGTAGGACAGTGAAGAGGCTGACGCGTGTGTGTCCGTAGAGCTGCTAGAAAGCGTACGTGACGAGCAGGAAGGGCTTTCAGAGCAGCCGGTTCTCGTCTTGCACAGTCGCCACACATCCGCACTTTTAGTGCCTCAGAACCCCGGACAGCTTGCAAAACACGGCTGTAACTGTCCCAGCGCAAGCTGTTCAGGAAAGCACAGAAACGCGATGTTCGCGTGCTTTTAGCGCTGCTCGCAAGAAGCCTCCGGAGCAGGCACTTCTCGTGCAGCAACAACCGTGCCTGCTACGATCTTTCCTAGCCTCTTTTCCTCCGGGCAGCCGGCTTGAGCTGATGTGAAGTGTTGGTGGGCAAATCATCCAGAGAAGCGTCGCAATGCTTCTGGGCTGTTAGCAAGAGCTTTCCTTGCTGAGCCTTTTCACGTTGGAGATTAGCTGGACATTTGCCGGTTTAGTGCCTTGTTTCTTCTGCGCAGCTTGCACAAAGCTCATTGCGGCTTTCGCGGTTCGAGTTGTGCATCGCCGGAGCTCTGCGGGAAAGAGCGAGAGAAGAGCCGCGAAAGCTCCGAGTGCGGCCAGCTCGCGTGTAGCCGCGAATGTGCGCTGTTCGCCGGTTGCAGGGCGAGTGCCTTCTGCGCGGCTGCTTCCAAGTTGACGGTAACTGCCAGCGTGCTAGCTGTGTAGGACAGTGAAGAGGCTGACGCGTGTGTGTCCGTAGAGCTGCTAGAAAGCGTACGTGACGAGCAGGAAGGGCTTTCAGAGCAGCCGGTTCTCGTCTTGCACAGTCGCCACACATCCGCACTTTTAGTGCCTCAGAACCCCGGACAGCTTGCAAAACACGGCTGTAACTGTCCCAGCGCAAGCTGTTCAGGAAAGCACAGAAACGCGATGTTCGCGTGCTTTTAGCGCTGCTCGCAAGAAGCCTCCGGAGCAGGCACTTCTCGTGCAGCAACAACCGTGCCTGCTACGATCTTTCCTAGCCTCTTTTCCTCCGGGCAGCCGGCTTGAGCTGATGTGAAGTGTTGGTGGGCAAATCATCCAGAGAAGCGTCGCAATGCTTCTGGGCTGTTAGCAAGAGCTTTCCTTGCTGACCCTTTTCACGTTGGAGATTAGCTGGACATTTGCCGGTTTAGTGCCTTGTTTCTTCTGCGCAGCTTGCACAAAGCTCATTGCGGCTTTCGCGGTTCGAGTTGTGCATCGCCGGAGCTCTGCGGGAAAGAGCGAGAGAAGAGCCGCGAAAGCTCCGAGTGCGGCCAGCTCGCGTGTAGCCGCGAATGTGCGCTGTTCGCCGGTTGCAGGGCGAGTGCCTTCTGCGCGGCTGCTTCCAAGTTGACGGTAACTGCCAGCGTGCTAGCTGTGTAGGACAGTGAAGAGGCTGACGCGTGTGTGTCCGTAGAGCTGCTAGAAAGCGTACGTGACGAGCAGGAAGGGCTTTCAGAGCAGCCGGTTCTCGTCTTGCACAGTCGCCACACATCCGCACTTTTAGTGCCTCAGAACCCCGGACAGCTTGCAAAACACGGCTGTAACTGTCCCAGCGCAAGCTGTTCAGGAAAGCACAGAAACGCGATGTTCGCGTGCTTTTAGCGCTGCTCGCAAGAAGCCTCCGGAGCAGGCACTTCTCGTGCAGCAACAACCGTGCCTGCTACGATCTTTCCTAGCCTCTTTTCCTCCGGGCAGCCGGCTTGAGCTGATGTGAAGTGTTGGTGGGCAAATCATCCAGAGAAGCGTCGCAATGCTTCTGGGCTGTTAGCAAGAGCTTTCCTTGCTGAGCCTTTTCACGTTGGAGATTAGCTGGACATTTGCCGGTTTAGTGCCTTGTTTCTTCTGCGCAGCTTGCACAAAGCTCATTGCGGCTTTCGCGGTTCGAGTTGTGCATCGCCGGAGCTCTGCGGGAAAGAGCGAGAGAAGAGCCGCGAAAGCTCCGAGTGCGGCCAGCTCGCGTGTAGCCGCGAATGTGCGCTGTTCGCCGGTTGCAGGGCGACTGCCTTCTGCGCGGCTGCTTCCAAGTTGACGGTAACTGCCAGCGTGCTAGCTGTGTAGGACAGTGAAGAGGCTGACGCGTGTGTGTCCGTAGAGCTGCTAGAAAGCGTACGTGACGAGCAGGAAGGGCTTTCAGAGCAGCCGGTTCTCGTCTTGCACAGTCGCCACACATCCGCACTTTTAGTGCCTCAGAACCCCGGACAGCTTGCAAAACACGGCTGTAACTGTCCCAGCGCAAGCTGTTCAGGAAAGCACAGAAACGCGATGTTCGCGTGCTTTTAGCGCTGCTCGCAAGAAGCCTCCGGAGCAGGCACTTCTCGTGCAGCAACAACCGTGCCTGCTACGATCTTTCCTAGCCTCTTTTCCTCCGGGCAGCCGGCTTGAGCTGATGTGAAGTGTTGGTGGGCAAATCATCCAGAGAAGCGTCGCAATGCTTCTGGGCTGTTAGCAAGAGCTTTCCTTGCTGACCCTTTTCACGTTGGAGATTAGCTGGACATTTGCCGGTTTAGTGCCTTGTTTCTTCTGCGCAGCTTGCACAAAGCTCATTGCGGCTTTCGCGGTTCGAGTTGTGCATCGCCGGAGCTCTGCGGGAAAGAGCGAGAGAAGAGCCGCGAAAGCTCCGAGTGCGGCCAGCTCGCGTGTAGCCGCGAATGTGCGCTGTTCGCCGGTTGCAGGGCGAGTGCCTTCTGCGCGGCTGCTTCCAAGTTGACGGTAACTGCCAGCGTGCTAGCTGTGTAGGACAGTGAAGAGGCTGACGCGTGTGTGTCCGTAGAGCTGCTAGAAAGCGTACGTGACGAGCAGGAAGGGCTTTCAGAGCAGCCGGTTCTCGTCTTGCACAGTCGCCACACATCCGCACTTTTAGTGCCTCAGAACCCCGGACAGCTTGCAAAACACGGCTGTAACTGTCCCAGCGCAAGCTGTTCAGGAAAGCACAGAAACGCGATGTTCGCGTGCTTTTAGCGCTGCTCGCAAGAAGCCTCCGGAGCAGGCACTTCTCGTGCAGCAACAACCGTGCCTGCTACGATCTTTCCTAGCCTCTTTTCCTCCGGGCAGCCGGCTTGAGCTGATGTGAAGTGTTGGTGGGCAAATCATCCAGAGAAGCGTCGCAATGCTTCTGGGCTGTTAGCAAGAGCTTTCCTTGCTGAGCCTTTTCACGTTGGAGATTAGCTGGACATTTGCCGGTTTAGTGCCTTGTTTCTTCTGCGCAGCTTGCACAAAGCTCATTGCGGCTTTCGCGGTTCGAGTTGTGCATCGCCGGAGCTCTGCGGGAAAGAGCGAGAGAAGAGCCGCGAAAGCTCCGAGTGCGGCCAGCTCGCGTGTAGCCGCGAATGTGCGCTGTTCGCCGGTTGCAGGGCGAGTGCCTTCTGCGCGGCTGCTTCCAAGTTGACGGTAACTGCCAGCGTGCTAGCTGTGTAGGACAGTGAAGAGGCTGACGCGTGTGTGTCCGTAGAGCTGCTAGAAAGCGTACGTGACGAGCAGGAAGGGCTTTCAGAGCAGCCGGTTCTCGTCTTGCACAGTCGCCACACATCCGCACTTTTAGTGCCTCAGAACCCCGGACAGCTTGCAAAACACGGCTGTAACTGTCCCAGCGCAAGCTGTTCAGGAAAGCACAGAAACGCGATGTTCGCGTGCTTTTAGCGCTGCTCGCAAGAAGCCTCCGGAGCAGGCACTTCTCGTGCAGCAACAACCGTGCCTGCTACGATCTTTCCTAGCCTCTTTTCCTCCGGGCAGCCGGCTTGAGCTGATGTGAAGTGTTGGTGGGCAAATCATCCAGAGAAGCGTCGCAATGCTTCTGGGCTGTTAGCAAGAGCTTTCCTTGCTGAGCCTTTTCACGTTGGAGATTAGCTGGACATTTGCCGGTTTAGTGCCTTGTTTCTTCTGCGCAGCTTGCACAAAGCTCATTGCGGCTTTCGCGGTTCGAGTTGTGCATCGCCGGAGCTCTGCGGGAAAGAGCGAGAGAAGAGCCGCGAAAGCTCCGAGTGCGGCCAGCTCGCGTGTAGCCGCGAATGTGCGCTGTTCGCCGGTTGCAGGGCGACTGCCTTCTGCGCGGCTGCTTCCAAGTTGACGGTAACTGCCAGCGTGCTAGCTGTGTAGGACAGTGAAGAGGCTGACGCGTGTGTGTCCGTAGAGCTGCTAGAAAGCGTACGTGACGAGCAGGAAGGGCTTTCAGAGCAGCCGGTTCTCGTCTTGGACAGTCGCCACACATCCGCACTTTTAGTGCCTCAGAACCCCGGACAGCTTGCAAAACACGGCTGTAACTGTCCCAGCGCAAGCTGTTCAGGAAAGCACAGAAACGCGATGTTCGCGTGCTTTTAGCGCTGCTCGCAAGAAGCCTCCGGAGCAGGCACTTCTCGTGCAGCAACAACCGTGCCTGCTACGATCTTTCCTAGCCTCTTTTCCTCCGGGCAGCCGGCTTGAGCTGATGTGAAGTGTTGGTGGGCAAATCATCCAGAGAAGCGTCGCAATGCTTCTGGGCTGTTAGCAAGAGCTTTCCTTGCTGAGCCTTTTCACGTTGGAGATTAGCTGGACATTTGCCGGTTTAGTGCCTTGTTTCTTCTGCGCAGCTTGCACAAAGCTCATTGCGGCTTTCGCGGTTCGAGTTGTGCATCGCCGGAGCTCTGCGGGAAAGAGCGAGAGAAGAGCCGCGAAAGCTCCGAGTGCGGCCAGCTCGCGTGTAGCCGCGAATGTGCGCTGTTCGCCGGTTGCAGGGCGACTGCCTTCTGCGCGGCTGCTTCCAAGTTGACGGTAACTGCCAGCGTGCTAGCTGTGTAGGACAGTGAAGAGGCTGACGCGTGTGTGTCCGTAGAGCTGCTAGAAAGCGTACGTGACGAGCAGGAAGGGCTTTCAGAGCAGCCGGTTCTCGTCTTGCACAGTCGCCACACATCCGCACTTTTAGTGCCTCAGAACCCCGGACAGCTTGCAAAACACGGCTGTAACTGTCCCAGCGCAAGCTGTTCAGGAAAGCACAGAAACGCGATGTTCGCGTGCTTTTAGCGCTGCTCGCAAGAAGCCTCCGGAGCAGGCACTTCTCGTGCAGCAACAACCGTGCCTGCTACGATCTTTCCTAGCCTCTTTTCCTCCGGGCAGCCGGCTTGAGCTGATGTGAAGTGTTGGTGGGCAAATCATCCAGAGAAGCGTCGCAATGCTTCTGGGCTGTTAGCAAGAGCTTTCCTTGCTGAGCCTTTTCACGTTGGAGATTAGCTGGACATTTGCCGGTTTAGTGCCTTGTTTCTTCTGCGCAGCTTGCACAAAGCTCATTGCGGCTTTCGCGGTTCGAGTTGTGCATCGCCGGAGCTCTGCGGGAAAGAGCGAGAGAAGAGCCGCGAAAGCTCCGAGTGCGGCCAGCTCGCGTGTAGCCGCGAATGTGCGCTGTTCGCCGGTTGCAGGGCGAGTGCCTTCTGCGCGGCTGCTTCCAAGTTGACGGTAACTGCCAGCGTGCTAGCTGTGTAGGACAGTGAAGAGGCTGACGCGTGTGTGTCCGTAGAGCTGCTAGAAAGCGTACGTGACGAGCAGGAAGGGCTTTCAGAGCAGCCGGTTCTCGTCTTGCACAGTCGCCACACATCCGCACTTTTAGTGCCTCAGAACCCCGGACAGCTTGCAAAACACGGCTGTAACTGTCCCAGCGCAAGCTGTTCAGGAAAGCACAGAAACGCGATGTTCGCGTGCTTTTAGCGCTGCTCGCAAGAAGCCTCCGGAGCAGGCACTTCTCGTGCAGCAACAACCGTGCCTGCTACGATCTTTCCTAGCCTCTTTTCCTCCGGGCAGCCGGCTTGAGCTGATGTGAAGTGTTGGTGGGCAAATCATCCAGAGAAGCGTCGCAATGCTTCTGGGCTGTTAGCAAGAGCTTTCCTTGCTGACCCTTTTCACGTTGGAGATTAGCTGGACATTTGCCGGTTTAGTGCCTTGTTTCTTCTGCGCAGCTTGCACAAAGCTCATTGCGGCTTTCGCGGTTCGAGTTGTGCATCGCCGGAGCTCTGCGGGAAAGAGCGAGAGAAGAGCCGCGAAAGCTCCGAGTGCGGCCAGCTCGCGTGTAGCCGCGAATGTGCGCTGTTCGCCGGTTGCAGGGCGAGTGCCTTCTGCGCGGCTGCTTCCAAGTTGACGGTAACTGCCAGCGTGCTAGCTGTGTAGGACAGTGAAGAGGCTGACGCGTGTGTGTCCGTAGAGCTGCTAGAAAGCGTACGTGACGAGCAGGAAGGGCTTTCAGAGCAGCCGGTTCTCGTCTTGCACAGTCGCCACACATCCGCACTTTTAGTGCCTCAGAACCCCGGACAGCTTGCAAAAACACGGCTGTAACTGTCCCAGCGCAAGCTGTTCAGGAAAGCACAGAAACGCGATGTTCGCGTGCTTTTAGCGCTGCTCGCAAGAAGCCTCCGGAGCAGGCACTTCTCGTGCAGCAACAACCGTGCCTGCTACGATCTTTCCTAGCCTCTTTTCCTCCGGGCAGCCGGCTTGAGCTGATGTGAAGTGTTGGTGGGCAAATCATCCAGAGAAGCGTCGCAATGCTTCTGGGCTGTTAGCAAGAGCTTTCCTTGCTGAGCCTTTTCACGTTGGAGATTAGCTGGACATTTGCCGGTTTAGTGCCTTGTTTCTTCTGCGCAGCTTGCACAAAGCTCATTGCGGCTTTCGCGGTTCGAGTTGTGCATCGCCGGAGCTCTGCGGGAAAGAGCGAGAGAAGAGCCGCGAAAGCTCCGAGTGCGGCCAGCTCGCGTGTAGCCGCGAATGTGCGCTGTTCGCCGGTTGCAGGGCGACTGCCTTCTGCGCGGCTGCTTCCAAGTTGACGGTAACTGCCAGCGTGCTAGCTGTGTAGGACAGTGAAGAGGCTGACGCGTGTGTGTCCGTAGAGCTGCTAGAAAGCGTACGTGACGAGCAGGAAGGGCTTTCAGAGCAGCCGGTTCTCGTCTTGCACAGTCGCCACACATCCGCACTTTTAGTGCCTCAGAACCCCGGACAGCTTGCAAAACACGGCTGTAACTGTCCCAGCGCAAGCTGTTCAGGAAAGCACAGAAACGCGATGTTCGCGTGCTTTTAGCGCTGCTCGCAAGAAGCCTCCGGAGCAGGCACTTCTCGTGCAGCAACAACCGTGCCTGCTACGATCTTTCCTAGCCTCTTTTCCTCCGGGCAGCCGGCTTGAGCTGATGTGAAGTGTTGGTGGGCAAATCATCCAGAGAAGCGTCGCAATGCTTCTGGGCTGTTAGCAAGAGCTTTCCTTGCTGAGCCTTTTCACGTTGGAGATTAGCTGGACATTTGCCGGTTTAGTGCCTTGTTTCTTCTGCGCAGCTTGCACAAAGCTCATTGCGGCTTTCGCGGTTCGAGTTGTGCATCGCCGGAGCTCTGCGGGAAAGAGCGAGAGAAGAGCCGCGAAAGCTCCGAGTGCGGCCAGCTCGCGTGTAGCCGCGAATGTGCGCTGTTCGCCGGTTGCAGGGCGACTGCCTTCTGCGCGGCTGCTTCCAAGTTGACGGTAACTGCCAGCGTGCTAGCTGTGTAGGACAGTGAAGAGGCTGACGCGTGTGTGTCCGTAGAGCTGCTAGAAAGCGTACGTGACGAGCAGGAAGGGCTTTCAGAGCAGCCGGTTCTCGTCTTGCACAGTCGCCACACATCCGCACTTTTAGTGCCTCAGAACCCCGGACAGCTTGCAAAACACGGCTGTAACTGTCCCAGCGCAAGCTGTTCAGGAAAGCACAGAAACGCGATGTTCGCGTGCTTTTAGCGCTGCTCGCAAGAAGCCTCCGGAGCAGGCACTTCTCGTGCAGCAACAACCGTGCCTGCTACGATCTTTCCTAGCCTCTTTTCCTCCGGGCAGCCGGCTTGAGCTGATGTGAAGTGTTGGTGGGCAAATCATCCAGAGAAGCGTCGCAATGCTTCTGG
Source organism: Chlamydotis macqueenii (assembly GCF_036417535.1). Taxonomy (NCBI): domain Eukaryota; kingdom Metazoa; phylum Chordata; class Aves; order Otidiformes; family Otididae; genus Chlamydotis; species Chlamydotis macqueenii. The sequence goes on from NW_028239204.1 coordinate 66,624, forward strand.
GCTGTTAGCAAGAGCTTA
>NW_028239205.1:0-67359 GCF_036417535.1 Chlamydotis macqueenii
TCATGTGACCTCAGAGGAGGCCCGGTGACATCACAGGAGGCCCGGTGACATCACCAGTGACGTCACTCACCATGGCGTCCTTGTGGGGGGAGTTGTCGCCCACCACCAGCAGCACCGGGCAGCTGGGGGGGCAAAGGTCAGGGGTCGCGGGGGGGTCACGGGGGTCACGTGGGGTCACGGGGGTCACGTGGGGTCAGGGGTCAGGGGTCACTCACCGCAGGCTGTTGGCCCCGCTGCGCTGCAGGCCCAGGTCCCCGCGGCTGCAAGGGGGATGTCCCAGTTCATCCTAGTGCCTCCCAGTTTGATCCCAGTTCCCCCTGTTTTCTCCCCAGTTCCCTCCCAGTTCTCTCCCAGTCCCTCCCAGTTCCCTTCCAGTTCCCCTCAGCTCAATCCCAGTTGCTCCCAGTCCCTCCCAGCCCCCCGGTACCCCCCCAGCTCCATCCCAGTTCAATCCCAATTCCTCCCAGTTTGATCCCAGTTTCCCCAGTACCCTCCCACTCCATCCCAGTCTGATCCCAGTGCCCCCAAATCCCATCCCAGACCCCCCCCCAGTCCCCTCCCAGTCCCTCCCAGCCCCCCCAGTTCCATCCCAGTCCCCCCCCGGTTCAATCCCAGTTCAATCCCAGTCCTCCTAGCCCAGTCCCAGTCCCTCCCAGTTCCCTCCCAATCCCCCCCGGTTCAATCCCAGTTCAATCCCAGTGCTCCTAGCCCAATCGCAGTCCCTCCCAGCCCCCCCAGTTCCATCCCAGTCCCCCCCGGTTCAATCCCAGTTCAGTCCCAGTCCTCCTAGCCCAGTCCCAGTCCCCTCCCAGTTCCCTCCCAATCCCCCCCGGTTCAATCCCAGTTCAATCCCAGTCCCCCCCCAGTCCCCCCCCAGTCCCCTGCCAGTCCCCCCCCGTCCCCTGCCAGTCCCCCCCCAGTCCCCCCCCAGTCCCCACCAGTCCCCCCCAGTTCCATCCCAGTCCCCCCCCAGTTCAATCCCAGTGCTCCTAGCCCAGTCCCAGTCCCCCCCCAGTTCCCTCCCAGTCCCCCCCGGTTCAATCCCAGTTCAATCCCAGTTCGATGCCAGTCCTCCTAGCCCAATCCCAGTCCCTCCCAGCCCCCCCAGTCCCTCCCAGCCCCTCCCAGCCCCCCCAGTTCCCTCCCAGTCCGCCCCGGTTCAATCCCAGTTCAGTCCCAGTCCTCCTAGCCCAGTCCCAGTCCCCCCCCAGTCCCTCCCAGTCCCTCCCAGTCCCTCCCAGTCCCTCCAAGTCCCTCCCAGTCCCCTCCCAGTCCCCCGCAGTCCCCTCCCAATCCCCACCAGTCCCCCCAGTTCCATTCCAGCCCCTCCCAGTTCAATCCCAGCTCGATCCCAGTGCTCCGAGGGCAGTCCCAGTGCCCCCGCAGCCCCGCCGCAGCGCCCCCAGTTTGCCCAGTACCTGTTGTACATGGCCCAGAGCAGGGGGGCGTTGGGCGCCGCCCCCAGCCGCCGCCGGGCCTGCTGCACCGGGGGAGGGGCGGCCGCCAGCTCCTCCTGCGGCTCCGCGCGTCACAGCCCCGCCCCCGCCCCGCCCCTGCCCCGCCCCTGCCCCGCCCCTGCCCCGCCCCCGTGTCACAGCCCCGCCCCCGCCCCGCCCCTGCCCCGCCCCTGCCCCGCCCCCGTGTCACAGCCCCGCCCCCGCCCCGCCCCTGCCCCGCCCCTGCCCCGCCCCCATGTCACAGCCCCGCCCCCGCCCCGCCCCTGCCCCGCCCCTGTGTCTCAGCCCCGCCCCCACCCCGCCCCCGTGTCACAGCCCCGCCCCCGCCCCGCCCCCACCCTGTGACCCACAAGTGACCCTCCCCCAACCCTTAACTGAGCTCCCTGACCCATAAGTGCCCCCCCCGACCCACAAGTGGCCCTTGGGGCCTCCAGGTGGACTCTGGGCCCCCCAAGTGCCCCCCACAGGCCCCCCAAGTGCCCCCAGGCCCCCCAAGTGCCCCTTGAGGGCCCCCAAAACTGACCCCCAAGACCCACAAGTGGCCCTCCCCAGACCCCCAAGCGCCCCCCGGACCCACAAGTGGCCCCCCACGGGACCCCCAAGTGCCCCCCCGCCCGACCTGCGTGAAGAGGTGCGCCAGGATGAGCTCGCTGCTGGAGGACGTCAGGCCCGACAGCTGGGGGGGCACCCGTGGGACCCACGGCGACCCACGGTGACCCACCGCGATCCACCGGCACCCACAGACACCGTAGGGACCCACCGCGACCCACAGCGACCCACAGACACCGTAGGGACCCACAGCGACCCACGGCGACCCACGGCGACCCACAGACACCCACAGACACGGTAGGGACCCACAGCGACCCACAGCGACCCACAGCGACCCACAGACACCGTAGGGACCCACAGCGACCCACAGCGACCCACAGACACCGTAGGGACCCACAGCGACCCACAGCGACCCACAGACACGACAGTGACCCACAGTGACCCACAGCGACCCACAGCGACCCACAGACACCACAGCGACCCACAGCGACCCACAGACACCGTAGGGACCCACCGTGACCCACAGCGACCCCACAGCGACCCACAGACACCGTAGGGACCCACAGCGGCCCACAGCGACCCACGGCGACCCACAGACACTGTAGGGACCCACAGCGACCCACAGCGACCCACAGACACCGTAGGGACCCACAGCGACCCACAGCGACCGTAGGGACCCACCACGACCCACAGCGACCCACAGACACCGTAGGGACCCGCAGCGACCCACGGCGACCCACAGACACCGTAGGGACCCACAGCGACCCACAGCTACCGTAGGGACCCACAGCGACCCACAGCCGCCCACCAACACCGTAGGGACCCACAGCGACCCACAGCCACCCACAGACACCGTAGGGACCCACAGTGACCCACGGCCGCCCACCGCCACCCCACAGCGACCCACGGCGACCCATAGGGACCCACAGTGAGCCACACGCGACCCCAAGCGACCCACAGCGCCGCGGGGCCAGCAGCAGGGAACCCCCCCCAAAACCCCGCCCCCTTCTGCCCCACCCCTCTCCCCATTGGCCCTCCCCACCCGCCGGCCCCGCCCACCTTGTGCGCCACCCAATCCACCCAGCCCTTGGCGCGGGGGTTGATGTTGATCAGCACCAGCCCCTCCACCGCCTCGCGGTGCAGCAGCTGTGGGGCGGGGCCAGACCCATAGCGCCCCACGGCCACGCCCTCCCACCCCATAGCGACCCCCCAGCCCCATAGCGACCCCCCAGCCCCACAGCCACGCCCCCCGAGAGCCCCCAGCGACCCACAAGTGCCAAACCAAGAGACCCCACTAACCTCCTCCAGCCCCATAGCGCCCCACGGCCACGCCCCCCCAGCCCCATAGCGACCCCCCAGCCCCATAGCGACTCCCCAGCCCCATAGCGACGCCCCCCTGCCCCATAGTGACCCCCCAGCCCCACAGCCGAGCCCCCAACCCCCCAGCGACCCACAAGTGCCCAGAGACCCCACTAACCTTCTCCAGCCCCATAGCGCCCCACGGCCACGCCCCCCCGCCCCATAGCGACCCCCCAGCCCCATAGCGAACCCCCTGCCCCATAGCGATGCCCCCCGACAGCCCACAACCCCCTAGCGACCCACAAGTGCCCAACCAAGAGACCCCACTAACTTCCTCCAGCCCCATAGCGCCCCATGGCCATGCCCCCCTGCCCCATAGCGACCCCCCCTGCCCCATAGCGACCCCCCAGCCCCACAGCCACGCCCCCCGAGAGCCCCCAGCGACCCACAAGTACCCAACCAAGAGACCCCACTAACCTCCTCCAGCCCCATAGCGCCCCACGGCCATGCCCCCCCGCCCCATAGCGACCCCCCCAGCCCCATAGCGACCCCCCAGCCCCATAGCCAAGCCCCCAACCCCCCAGCGACCCACAAGTGCCCAGAGACCCCACTAACCTCCTCCAGCCCCATAGCGCCCCACGGCCATGCCCCCCCGCCCCATAGCGACCCCCCCAGCCCCATAGCGACCCCCCAGCCCCACAGCCGAGCCCCCAACCCCCCAGCGACCCACAAGTGCCCAGAGACCCCACTAACCTCCTCCAGCCCCATAGCGCCCCACGGCCACGCCCCCCTGCCCCATAGCGACCCCCCAGCCCCATAGCGAACCCCCTGCCCCATAGCGATGCCCCCCGACAGCCCACAACCCCCTAGCGACCCACAAGTGCCCAACCAAGAGACCCCACTAACTTCCTCCAGCCCCATAGCGCCCCATGGCCATGCCCCCCTGCCCCATAGCGACCCCCCCTGCCCCATAGCGACCCCCCAGCCCCACAGCCACGCCCCCCGAGAGCCCCCAGCGACCCACAAGTACCCAACCAAGAGACCCCACTAACCTCCTCCAGCCCCATAGCGCCCCACGGCCATGCCCCCCCCGCCCCATAGCGACCCCCCCAGCCCCATAGCGACCCCCCAGCCCCATAGCCAAGCCCCCAACCCCCCAGCGACCCACAAGTGCCCAGAGACCCCACTAACCTCCTCCAGCCCCATAGCGCCCCACGGCCATGCCCCCCCGCCCCATAGCGACCCCCCCCAGCCCCATAGCGACCCCCCAGCCCCATAGCCAAGCCCCCAACCTCCCAGCGACCCACAAGTGCCCAGAGACCCCACTAACCTCCTCCAGCCCCATAGCGCCCCCACGGCCATGCCCCCCCGCCCCATAGCGACCCCCCCCAGCCCCATAGCGACCCCCCCAGCCCCATAGCCAAGCCCCCAACCCCCCAGCGACCCACAAGTGCCCAGAGACCCCACTAACCTCCTCCAGCCCCATAGCGCCCCACGGCCACGCCCCCCAGCCCCATAGCGACCCCCCAGCCCCATAGCGACCCCCCAGCCCCACAGCCACACCCCCCCTGCCCCATAGCGACCCCCCCGCCCCATAGCGACCCCCCCAGCCCCACAGCCACGCCCCCCAGCCCCACAGAACCTCCCCCGAGATTCCCGCAGCCCTGCATTCCCCCAAATCTGCCCCCCACCCTGCCCCACGCCCCGCCCCACGCCCCGCCCCACATCTCACCCCAAATTTAGCCAGGACGAAGGCGCCGGCGCCCACCCCGATGCCCACAACGCTGGCGATGCTGGGGGGGGTGGGCGGGGCCAGCACCGGCCCGCTACGGATCAGGGGCCCCCTCCCCGCCCCACAGCGCCGTGGGGCGCCCCCCCGCCCACTCACTTGAGGTGCCGGAGGACGCAGGGGACGATTTCGGCCAGTTGCTCCAGGGAGGGGTACTGGTACCAGCGGGGGAGGGGCGGGGGGCGGGGGGGGGAGGGGCGACGGGGGGGAGGGGCAAGGGGTCAATCGGGGGTCGAGGTGGGGGGGAGGGCGGGCGAGGGGACCAATGAGGTGAAGCGATGGCGGTTGGGGGGGGGGGAGGGGTGCATAGGGTGATGCTGCGATGTGATGGCGGTCGAGGTGGGGGGACGGGGGGGCGGGGGGTCAACTGGGGGGGGGGGGAGGGGTGGGGGGGGTCAACAGAGAGACGACAGGGTCAACTGGGGGTTAATGGGGGCAACTGGGGGTTAGTGGGGGGGCAACTGGGGGTTAATGGGGGTCAGTGGGGTCAACTGGGGGTTAATGGGGGCAACTGGGGGTTAGTGGGGGGCAACTGGGGGTTAATGGGGGTCAGTGGGGGTCAACTGGGGGTTAATGGGGGCAACTGGGGGTTAATGGGGGTCAACTGGGGGTTAGTGGGGGGGCAACTGGGGGTTAATGGGGGTCAGTGGGGTCAACGGGGGGTTAATGGGGGGTCAACTGGGGGTTAATGAGGGTCAACGGGGGGCTTATGGGGGGCAACTGGGGGTTAATGGGGGAAACTGGGGGTCAATGGGGGGCAACTGGGGGTCAATGGGGGCAACTGGGGATTAATGGGGGTCAACAGGGGGGTCAACTGGGGGGTTAATGGGGGCAACTGGGGGTTAATGGGGGTCAATGGGGGGCTTATGGGGGGCAACTGGGGGTTAATGGGGGCAACTGGGGGTTAATGGGAAGCAACTGGGGGTCAATGGGGGCAACTGGGGGTTAATGGGGGTCAACTGGGGGTTAATGGGGGTCAACGGGGGGTCAACTGGGGTTTAATGGGGGTCAACTGGGGGTTAATGGGGGTCAACGGGGGGTCAACTGGGGTTTAATGGGGGTCAACTGGGGGTTAATGGGGGTCAACTGGGGGTTAATGGGGTCAATGGGGGGTCAATGGGGGGTCAACTGGGGGTTAATGGGGTCAACTGGGTGTTAATGGGGGCAACCAGGTGTTACTGGGGGTCACTGGGGGTTAATGGGGGTCAACTGGGGGTTAATGGGGGGTTAACAGGCGTCAATGGGGGTCAACTGGGGGTTAATGGGTGCAACTGGGGGTTAATGTGGGGCAACTGGGCCTTAATGGGGGTCAACGGGGGTCAATGGGGGTCAACTGGGGGTTAATGCGGGCAACTGGGGATTAATGGGGGTCAACGGGGGGTTAATGGGGGTCAGTGGGGTCAACTGGGGGTCACTGGGGGTCAATGGGGGGCAACGGGGGTCAATGGGGGTCAACGGGGAGTCAATGGGGGGTCAACTAGGGTTAATGGGGGTCAACGAGGGGTTAATGGGGGCAACTGGGGGTTAATGGGGGTCAGTGGGGTCAACGGGGGGTCAATGGGGGTCAACAAGGGGTTAATGGGGGCAACTGGGGGTTAATGGGGGCAACTGGGGGTTAATGGGGGTCAGTGGGGTCAACGGGGGGTTAATGGGGGTCAACTGGGGGTTAATGGGGGTCAACGGGGGTTAATGGGGGCAACTGGGGGTTAATGGGGGTCAACGGGGGGTTAATGGGGGCAACTGGGGGTTAATGGGGGTCAGTGGGGTCAACGGGGGGTTAATGGGGGTCAATGGGGGTCAACTGGGGGTTAATGGGGGCAACTGGGGGTTAATGGGGGTCAGTGGGGTCAAGTGGGGGTTAATGGGGGCAACTGGGGGGTTAATGGGGGTCACTGGGATCAACTGGGGGGGTCCGTGGGGTCAACTGGGAGGGCAGTGGGGTCAACCGGGTCGTCAGAGGGGTCAACGCAGTCAACTGGGAGTCACTGGGGTCAACTGGGGGGGCAGTGGGGTCAATAGGGGGGTCAGTGGGGTCAACCTGGGGGTCACTGGGGTCAACTGGGGGGGCAGTGGGGTCAACTGGGGGGGCAGTGGGGTCAACGCAGTCAACTGGGAGTCACTGGGGTCAACTGGGGGGAGCGGAAGAGGGGAGTGCAGACGCACCCCGGGGGGTAGGGCGGGGCGCCCACCTCCATGCCGGGGGGGTCGAGGTGGACGAGCAGGGAGTGGCTGGCGACCTCCCGCATCTCGGGGTGGGCGAAGAGCGGGGCGAAGCACGAGGCGTCTGCGGGGGAGGGGCGCGGCGGGAGAGGGGGAAGGGGGCGGGACTCACGCGTGTGGCCCACGTCCGGCAGCATCAGCAGGGCGGGGCGACCAGGGCGGGGCGCGCCCTCCAGCGCCACGTGAACAGGCCCCAACGGCGTCTCCAACACCGCCCCCTGCTGGCCGGGAGGACCGGACACCGGAACGGGGAGTGGTCACCGCCACACCCCCCACAGGTTCGCCCCCAAAATCTCGCGATTTCCCCCAAGATTCCCACCTTTTGCCCGCCAAATCCCGCATTTTTGCCCCAAATTACCCCATTTCGCACCAAAATCCCCCATTTTGCCCCAAAATCTAACGATTCCCCCCAAATTCCCCCATTTTGCCCCCCAAATCCCGCATTTTTGCCCCAAATTCCCCCATTTCACACCAAAATCCCACATTTTGCCCCCAAAATCCCGGGATTTCACCCCAAATTCCCATATTTTGCCCCCAAAATCCCCCATTCTTGCCCAAAATTCCCGCATTTCGCACCAAAATCCCACATTTTGGCCCCAAAATCCCGTGATTTCCCCCAAATTCCCACAATTTGCCCCCCAAATCCCGCATTTTTGCCCAAATTCCCGCATTTCACACCAAAAGCCCACATTGTTGCCCCAAAATCCTGGAATTTCCCCCCAAATTCCCACATTTTGCCCCACAAATCCCCCATTTTTCCCCCCAAATTCCCGCATTCCGCACCAAAATCCCACATTTTGCTCCCAAAATCCTGTGATTTCCCCAAATTCCCCCATTTTGCCCCCCAAATTCCCGCATTTTTGCCCCAAATTCCCGCATTTTTACCCCAAATTCCCCCATTTCGCACCAAAATCCCACATTTTGCCCCCAAAAGCCCGTGATTTCCCCCAAATTCCCCCGTTTCGCCCCCCAAATTCCCGCATTTTTGCCCCAAATTCCCACATTTTGCCCCAAATTCCCACATTTTGCCCCAAATTCCCCCATTTCGCACCAAAATCCCACATTTTGCCCCCAAAAGCCCGTGATTTCCCCCAAATTCCCCCGTTTCGCCCCCCAAATCCCCCATTTTTGCCCCAAATTCCCGCATTTCGCACCAAAAGCCCACATTTTGCCCCAAAATCCAGGAATTTCCCCCCAAATTCCCCCATTTTGCCCCCCAAATCCCCCATTCTTGCCCCAAATTCCCCCATTTCGCACCAAAATTCCCACATTTTGCCCCAAATTCCCCCATTTCGCACCAAAATCCCACATTGTTGCCCCAAAATCCCGTGATTTCCCCCCAAATTCCCCCGTTTTGCCCCCAAATGCTGCATTTTTGCCCCAAATTCCCACATTTTACACCAAAATCGCACATTTTGCCCCCAAAATCCCCCATTTTTGCCCCAAATTCCCGCATTTTAGCCCCAAATCCCGCTTTTTTGCCCCAAATTCCCCCATTTTGCACCAAAATTCCCACATTTTGCCCCAAATTCCCCCATTTCGCACCAAAATCCCACATTGTTGCCCCAAAATCCCGTGATTTCCCCCCAAATTCCCCCGTTTTGCCCCCAAATGCTGCATTTTTGCCCCAAATTCCCACATTTTACACCAAAATCGCACATTTTGCCCCCAAAATCCCCCATTTTTGCCCCAAATTCCCGCATTTTAGCCCCAAATCCCGCTTTTTTGCCCCAAATTCCCCCATTTTGCACCAAAATTCCCACATTTTGCCCCAAATTCCCCCATTTCACACCAAAATCCCCCATTTTGCCCCCAAAATCCCCCATTTTTCCCCCAAATTCCCGCATTTCGCACCAAAATCCCACATTTTGCTCCCAAAATGCTGTGATTTCCCCAAATTCCCCCATTTTGCCCCAAATTCCCGCATTTTTGCCCCAAATTCCCCCATTTCACACCAAAATCCCACATTTTGCCCCCAAAATCCCGCAATTTCCCCCCAAATTCCCCCATTTTGCCCCCAAAATCCCACATTTTTGCCCCAAATTCCCCCATTTCGCACCAAAATCCCACATTGTTGCCCCAAAATCCCACGATTTCCCCCCAAATTCCCCCGTTTCGCCCCCAAATGCCGCATTTTTGCCCAAAACTCCCACATTTCACACCAAAATCCCACATTTTGCCCCCAAAATCCCCCATTTTTCGCCCAAATTCCTGCATTTTTGCCCCAAATCCCGCTTTTTTGCCCCAAATTCCCCCATTTTGCACCAAAATCCCACATTTTGCCCCAAATTCCCCCATTTCACACCAAAATCCCCCATTCTTGCCCCAAATTCCCCCATTTCGCACCAAAATCCCACATTGTTGCCCCAAAATCCCGTGATTTCCCCCCAAATTCCCCCGTTTCGCCCCCAAATGCCGCATTTTTGCCCAAAACTCCCACATTTCACACCAAAATCCCACATTTTGCCCCCAAAATCCCCCATTTTTCGCCCAAATTTCTGCATTTTTGCCCCAAATCCCGCTTTTTTGCCCCAAATCCCCCCATTTCACACCAAAATCCCCCATTCTTGCCCCAAATTCCCCCATTTCACACCAAAATTCCCACATTTTGCCCCAAATCCCCCCATTTCACACCAAAATCCCACATTTTGCCCACTGAAAAGGGAAGCTAGGGAAGGAATTTGTCCTGTCATAGAGCGGTTCATAGAACTAAGACTACTAAAAGAATGTGAGTCAGAATTCAATACACCTGTACTTCCAGTTAAGAAACCTGATGGGTCCTATAGGATAGTTCAAGACTTAAGAGCCATCAACAAAATAACAGAGGACCTGTGGTAGCTAACCCCTATACCCTATTAACCATGCTAAAACCTGGTTTAGCTTGGTTTACGGTCCTAGATTTAAAAGATGCTTTCTTTTGCCTCCCTCTCCATGAAGCCAGCCAGAAAATTTTTGCTTTTGAATGGGAAAATCCCAAAAGTGGTCGAAAGACCCGGCTCACATGGACGGTGTTGCCGCAGGGTTTTAAAAATAGCCCCACAATTTTGGGGAATCAGCTAGCAAAGGACTTGGAATCATGGGAACCACCATCAGAAGAAGGGAAGGTGTTACAATATGTAGACGACCTTCTTATTGCAACCAGAACCAAAGAATCCTGTGTCATTTGGACCGTGAGTCTGTTAAATTTCCTGGGACTACAGGGATATCGGGTTTCTAAGAAAAAGGCACAGGCGTTGTTACAACCCCAGGTCACGTACCTGGGGTACGAGATCAGTGCCGGACAACGGATCCTAGGACAAGCCCGGAAAGAGGCCATATGCCAAAGCCCCCGACCACAAACTATAAAGGAACTACGGACATTCTTAGGAATGACAGGGTGGTGCCAACTTTGGATATGTGATTATGGTCTGCCTGTTAAGCCACTCTATTCCCTGATAGCAGCTAACCAAAAGGATCTCCAGTGGGATGCTGAGTCAGATCGAGCCTTCCAGCAGCTGAAGAAAGCCCTGATGTCGGCATCGGCATTGGGACTTCCTGATGTGAGTAAGCCATTTTTTCTATTTTCCCACGAAAAACAAGGAATGGCACTAGGAATATTGGCACAAGATTTGGGACCATACAGACGGGCGGTAGCATACTTCTCCAAACAGCTGGATGCCGCTGCGAAAGGGTGGCTGTTCTGGTTTTGTTAGTGGGGGGGGGCCTAAGGTGGCAGCTTCTGTAGGAAACTGCTAGAAGTCGCTCCCCTTTGTTCAGTGGAATTGGCCGGGCCTAGGGCGGACCCACTGCTGGCCAAGGCCGAGCCAATTGGTAGCAGAATGTCCCGTGATAACGCCTCTGCGATAATGTATTTAAATAGGGGAAAACAGAAAAAAAAAAAAAAAGGGAGAGATGTGAAGCAGCTGAGCGGGGGGCAGAGAGGGGGAAGCGCGAGCCTTGTGGGCCTTGCAGGCCTCACCCTCTGGCCTCCCGCCGGGCAGCCGACTGGGCCCAACTCGGCCCGGCCTGGCTGCAAGAAGTGGAGAGGAGCAGTTGAAGTGAATAAGATGTAAAAAGGATCCTGAGAGGCATCTGCCAGCCTGTTGTGAGGAACGGCTGCAGACGCCAAGGTCAGTGAAGGAGGAGGGGGAGGAGTAATGCGGCTCCTGGCCAAGATTCCTCTGCAACTCGTGGTGACGACCATGGTGGAGCAGGTTGTCCCCCTGCAGCCCATGGAGGTCCACGGAGGGGCAGAGATCCACCTGCAGCCCGTGGAGGACCCCACGCCGGAACAGGTGGAGGCCTGAAGGAGGCTGTGCCCCGTGGAGGGCCCGCTGGGACAGCTGTTCTAGAGGGACTGTGTTGGATACCTGGAGTATCAGGGACACTTAGTGAACAATCCAGACCGAATGGAATTGTTATGTTTGTGAGCAGCAGGCCTCAAGGACATCACTGAAGCCGCTTGTGAGAAAGTAATGAAGCCGCCTGTAAGAAAGTACTGAAGCCACCTGTGAGAAAATAATGAGGCCGCCTGTGAGAAAGTAATGAAGCTTCCTGTGAGAAAGTAAACGAAGCAACCTTGAAGAAGATCGTAAACAACTCTGAGAAAGTGAAAACATGAAAAGTACGGGACTTTCAGGTTAACGGGACTTTCCAGATTAGCTAACTGCAAGTAGGAAGGATATGCAAATGTAACTATTAGAGCTTAAGCCAATCACGCAATGACTAGTAGGCATATTTTATCTTAGCAATATAAATATGTGCACCCGGGACTAATAAATCGAACTACGCTTATTACTCATATTGAGTCTTTTGTCGTACGTTCCTCCGTCGCTCGCAAATGGCGCCCGAACAGGGACTACTAGAAGACACTGCTATCGGAGTGGCGGAGGCAGAGAAGCACCGGGAGCAGCGACCGGGGGGCAAGATCGACTACGCATTTGTCCTTCAGATGCGACGATCCGGAGCCTGAACCGTTGAAACAGGGGTTCGCCGTCTGCCAGGGCTACAGGACAAGCTGCAAAAAAGGGGTGCCTTAATCAGGGAGCACCAATAGTGAGTACTTAATCAGGGAGTAGAAGGGGTGCCTTAATCAGGGAGCACCAATTGTGAAACTGCCGGCAATAATGGAAAAGGAGGTAGCCCTAGAATTATTATGCTCTCTATGAGAGGACTGAGTTATGACTCGGCCGTCCTAGAAGCTTTGCTGCAGTGGGCAAAGAAAAGGGAATTAATCCCCACAGTTGATGATCCTTTTGAACTCCCGACACAGGAAAAGATAGGAAAAAAGCTGTGGGATGAAATAAGTAAGGGATCTCCACCGTGTGGAAGCTAATTAACGAAACATTGATAAGCATGAAAGCCGAGCGTTCAGTTGCTGCATCTGCTTTTGCGGCCTTAACTCCAGCCGACGGGTCCACCTCCACTACCAGCATGCTGTTCTTGGGTTTAACGAGCCCTGCCGCCGCCCCGGCTCGTGCTGAGGGTGGGGGGGTTCGAGCCCCAGCAAGGACTCCAGGAACTGCAGCCACAGCCCCTATAACTATAGATATGCGGGCACCAGAGGGAAAAACTGCCAAAGGCTTTTCACCACCATCAGACGTACCACCGCCAGGCACCCCGCCACGCTGCGCCAGTGCAGACTCAGAGTCACGAGCCTTTTCGCCGGCACCAACAGCTCTGGTTTATCCCCCGTTACCACCTTCTTCCCTGCCACCACGGCGTGAGGAGGAGGGGGATGAACATTCATCTGGCTCCAAGGACGCACAGCTGGAAGAGACGCTAAAAAGACTGGAAGCCCTAGAGATTCGCCTAGAAGTGTCACTGGGAAACTTGTCAACTCCTTCGCCTGTGCCGCATCGAGACCTGTCAGCATCCAACCTATTCATTCCGAACGGAGCATCGGGTGAGATCAGTCTTTTTGCACCTTTGCAAGGGACGCCGGCGGGAGGGGCCGGGGTTTTGAATCCGATAGTGCAGTGGAAAGAGGTGATTCGAGATGCTTTGATAGAAGGAGAGCCTTTTCCTATGGCATTTCCAGTTGTGACTGATAATACTGGGAAAAGTGTGTGGAAAGCATTAGACTGGAAAATATTGAAGGAAGCTAAAAGTGCAGTTACTCAGTATGGGCTAAAATCATCATATGCTCAATCTGTGTTGCAGCATATTTTTTCATCACAGTTGTTAGCTCCTTATGATATTAGAATGATTGTCCAGGTCGCAGCAGCTGCAGTTCTTTCAGTACTGGCAGGCTGCTTGTGATAGGGCAGCTGCAACGCCTCGACAACAGGGTGATCCATTATTCGGGGTGCAAACTCAAATGCTGATGGGAGCGGGACACTACACACGATCTGATTGGCAAGCGCAATTTGCTACCGAAGTGTTACAACTGGGCCAAGATTTGGCTTATAGAGCGCTTGCTAGGGTGCACGATGAAAAGTCTGGACCTGCCTTTACATCAAGAAGACAAGGTCCCACAGAACCATATGGGAAATTTATTGATCGGTTGCACACTGCAATTATGGCTCACCCTGATCTGGATGATGACATGAAAGCAAAGTTCTTAGATATGCTTGCCTTTAATAATGCTAATAAAAAAAAAAAAAAAAAACAAAAAACAAACCCAAAAAACTAAGAGAGCCCTCAGTGTGCTGCCAAAAGGATCTAGTACAGGGCAACTGCTGGAAGCTGCTGAGCGAATGTTAGAACAAGAAAAGGCTACAGTCATGGCTGCTGCTGTAGGTGCAGCCGTTAAACCGTTGATATCAATAAAGCGGCGCGTGATTAACTGTCTGTAACCCCCATTCCCTCTTTCCCCCCCCCCGCCCCCCATCCCTGTCCCGCTAAGGGGGCAGGGGAGGGAGGTGGAGATGGTGTTAAGCCTGGGAAGAGGGAGGGGTGGGGGGAGGTTGTCTTGCTCCCTTTTTCCTTATCCTGCTTTGGTTTTAGTGATGGTCTGTTTTGCCTGTAGCGGTGGCTTTAAGGATCCCTCCCTATTCTTGTCTTAAACCTCAGGTTTTAGTTTTCTTTCCTCTTATATGTCTGGGCCACAGCCGCCGCCAGGCGCCCCCACCCCCCCGCCCCTGACATGGTTAACAGATACTCCTGTCTGAGTCGAGCTTTGTATAAGTGGAAGGACCGTTCCCTCTTATAACATGGGGGAAGGGATACGCTTATGTCTTTACAGGAGCAGTAAACAAGTGGATCCTTGTCTGTATCATCTGCGGGTATTTCAGAACATGTTTGGTTGACCTGCCAGATACCGGTAGGACGGCAACTCTGTGTAAAACAGCAGCAACCACAAGTGCTGAGTGCTAAAACTACAAAAGATGGAACTTTTTGGGATCAGTAAAGATGGACTTCTATTTTTTTTTAACTATTCAAGAGCTAATGTTTCTAGAGGGGTAATGATTGTAAATGCTTTAAGATCTATACATTGCAACGACACAGCATGACGTAATCATGCGAGCACATATCAAAATCCAGACAGCATAAAAGACCTAAACGAAGCATACATAGCATTGAATCTGGTTGCCAAGATAATACAGAGTTTTGGAAACTAAGTAAAATTATTGCTGCTTCAGTCTTTACACCTGGTGTGGCAAGTGCCTAGGCATTAACTATGCTAAATAAATTGGACTGTTGGCTTGCTAAGCAAATAAATACAACTGTATCGGCACTATCAACGCTGTTAACTGATGTAGATTCTATATACTATGCTACTTTACAAAACAGAACCGCTGTTAGCCTGCAGAGCACATATTTGACGGGCCTTGTTGCATGCGCTGGCCACGCATGCAGCAACGTCTAGTCAGGCCTTGTTGTATGCGCTGGCCACGCATGCAGCAACACCTAGTCAGGACTCTTTCACTGAATCTGCTGAGGGTATAAACAGAGGTGGCTCGGAGCGAAGGGGAGAGGACAGACCCAGAGCACACTTTATTTACAACAGGGGACGCCCTGAAGGTGCTGCGCCTGCCTCCCTTCTCTGCTCTGACCCGGCTGATAAACATCCTCTTGCTCAGCGGTGTCTTTGGCATAGTTGGGTTAGTAACAGAATAGATCAGCAATAGATTTTTTTTATTATTAGCACAAAATCATGGTTGTCAGGATTTTGATGGGCTTTGCTGCATGAATCTGTCTGATCATTCGGAATCTATTCACAAAAGTATTCAAAACTTGCAAAAAGGAGTACAAAACCAGCAACAAAGTGATGGTTTTGATATATTCAGACATCTTTTGGTGACTTGATATAAGCTTGTTACTAATAGCTGTAGGATGCTTATTCATTCCTTTTATATATGTATTTTGATCTATAATTCTGTGTCTTAAAATGTGTGCAAACTTTAATAGATAAAGCGTTGAAACAAGCCTCTTCTCCTAAACAAAGAAGGGGGAGATGTGGTATTTCGCTGAGCCAGTATGGTATCAGTGAAAGCACACTGACCTTGGGGGAGGAATGCAATCATGCTCTCAGGAAGAAAGCCATGGAATGAGAAGGGAAGCTTTAAGATACAAAACATTGTTAGCAGAATTTATGGCTTGTTTCAACAGAGGCCTGCAGAAAACTAGTCATTGCTCTTGTAGATAAGAAAGTTACTGGAGTTGTTATATCCATAATAGTAGAAAAATGTTATAGTAGAAAATTACTAGAAGGTACTGAAACTTAGCTTTGCTTTGTAATCATGAATATGCATAAACATGTGATCAGTAATTTTATTAACTAAGCTTGTGTGTGGCATAACTGGGTGGTTGCTGTCCTTGGTTAAAATCGGAATTATGATACTAGGCATCATACTAGGCATAACATACCATGCTTGCAAAAAATGATTAACAACTCAATACAGACAATCTGGCTCATAAAAAAAAAAAAAAAAAAAAAAAAAAGAAGAAAAGGGAGATTCAGTAGAGGCCTACATGAACCTAGTTGATATTGTAGTAAAATAAGGTCAGGAGTACCAAAAAGAGCCATAGGAGGACCATGTTATTTTGGAAAATTGATAATGTTTGCTCCACCTATGAGAACATTACGGAATCACACTCGAGCAAGAAGATCGCTAAAAGTATTGACTCCCCATTGTGACGGCAATTTAACCCTGTTGGGTACAGCTGAGCGGATAGCATTATCTTTATTTGTTCCTTGGGCAGCAACTGCAAAAGCTTTAGCTAACTTAAATAAATTAGCTTGTTGGGCACAAAAGCAAATGAATTTAACCTCTAGCATGTTATCAGGATTATTAGAAGACATGGATAGTATGCGTCATGATATTTTTGCAGAATCTAGCAGCCATTGATTTTTTGTTATTAGCGCATAAGTGGGTCTGGATTGTTCAAAACAAAAAGGGGGATTTGTTGGATACCTGGAGTATCAGGGACACTTAGTGAACAATCCAGACCGAATGGAATTGTTATGTTTGTGAGCAGCAGGCCTCAAGGACATCACTGAAGCCGCTTGTGAGAAAGTAATGAAGCCGCCTGTAAGAAAGTACTGAAGCCACCTGTGAGAAAATAATGAGGCCGCCTGTGAGAAAGTAATGAAGCTTCCTGTGAGAAAGTAAACGAAGCAACCTTGAAGAAGATCGTAAACAACTCTGAGAAAGTGAAAACATGAAAAGTACGGGACTTTCAGGTTAACGGGACTTTCCAGATTAGCTAACTGCAAGTAGGAAGGATATGCAAAATGTAACTATTAGAGCTTAAGCCAATCACGCAATGACTAGTAGGCATATTTTATCTTAGCAATATAAATATGTGCACCCGGGACTAATAAATCGAACTACGCTTATTACTCATATTGAGTCTTTTGTCGTACGTTCCTCCGTCGCTCGCAGGACTGCACCCCGTGGAAGAGATGACCCACGCCGGAGCAGTTTCACGGAGGACTGTGGACATGGGAGGGACCCCACGCTGGAGCAGAGGAGGAATGCAAGGAGTTCTTCCCCCGACGATGACACAGAGGCGTAAAACAACGCGTGATGAACTGACTGCGACCCCCATTCCCCCCCCCACCGCCCCCGACCCCCCCCTCCATGCCGCTCGGGAGGGGAAGGTAGTAGAGATAATGTTAAGCCCGGGAAGAGGGAGGGGTGGGGGGAGGTTATCTTGTTCCCTGTCTCATTCTCCTGCTAGTTTTAGAAATAAATGAGTGTTTTTCCCCAAGTCGAGTCTGTTTTGCCTGTAACGGTAACTTTACAAATTTCTTCCCGTCCTTATCTCAAACCTCGAGCCGTTTTTCTTATATCATCTCCTCCTATTCTCTCGGAGGGTGGGGGGAGCGAGAGAGAGACTGTGTAGTCTGGTCCCGATCGGGGCTGAACTACGACAGTGGCCCAGCTGTCTGAGAGCAGTAGCAGCTGTCATTCTAAACATTCAAGAAGCCTGAAAGTTCACTCTAGGCCAGAAAATGACTGTCCTAGTTTCCCAGACTGTATCTGCGGTCCTTGAAGCAAAAGGAGGGCATTGGCTTTCCCCACAAAGGTTCCTGAAATATCAAGCTATAATGGTTGAACAGGATGATGTTGAAATCGTGACCACAAACATCATCAATCCGGCCTCATTCCTTGATGGGAACATCGGGGAGCCGGTGAGTCATGACTGCTTGGAAACAATTGAAACCATGTATTCTAGTCGAACGGATCTTAAAGATGTCCCTGTCGATGGAGCCGAACATTGGTTCACCGATGGAAGCAGCTATATGTTAAATGGAAGGCGACATTCCGGATATGCTGTTACCACTTTTGAAAAGGTGATAGAGTCCAGGCCACTATCAGCCGACGTCTCAGCCCAAAAGGCCGAGATCATAGCCCTTACCTGAGCCCTGGAGAGAGCCCAGGGAAGGACTGTAAACATTTGGACTGACCCTAAATATGCCTTTGGGGTGGTACATGCCCATGGAGCAATATGGAAGGCAAGAGGACTGTTAAATTCTCATGGAAAAACCATCAAACACGCAGAAGGGATTTTGAAAATCCTGAATGCAGTCCAGCTTCCCAAAAAGGTGGCAATTATGCATATTAAAGCACACCAGAAAGTGAGCACAGAATTGGAAAGAGGAAATGAGCTGGCAGATAGGGAAGCAAAACAAGCAGCTAGAGAAACAATCAAGGTAGAGGGTGCGCTAATACCTGATGGACAGGTATTTCTAGAAGGTAAACCAGAATACACAAAGGAAGTCGGCAAACTTATTAATGATCTAAAGGGGTCATATAATGAGGAAGGGTGGGCCAATTACTACCCCTCACACGGGAGGGTAGTAATTCCCTCCTACATGATATGGTCAGTAGTCCGAGAAGAACATAGAAAAAGACACTGGGGGGAGGGGGGGGCAGAAGCCCTATATAAAGATCTCATCAGGAACATAATAGCGCGAAACTTAGCCACTACCGTTAGACAAGTAACTCAACAATGTGATCTTTGTCTCCAGACTAATCCTAAAGTTGTAAAAGAGCCGAAACTTGAAAAAATCGGAAAGGGGAATGGTCCGGGACAACGTTGGCAGATTGATTTCTCAGAACTCCCTAGAAAAGGGGGGTATCGATACTTATTAGTACTTACGGATACCTTTTCAGGCTGGCCAGAAGCTTTCCCGTGCGTAACTGCTAAAGCCTGGGAAGTAACCAAAATACTGCTCCAGGAAATAGTACCTAGGTTTGGAGTCGCAGCAGTAATGTCATCGGATAGAGGACCACATTTTGTGTCCAGAATAGTACAAGCAATTAGCCACCATCTAGGGATAGAGTGGCAATTACATACCTCTTACCGACCACAATCAAGTGGCCAGGTGGAGAAAATGAATCACCCAATCAAACAACAGATTGTCAAGTTGGGTCAGGAAACTAATCTAACTTTACCATTAGCTCTTATACGAATACGAACCAGACCAAGAGCAAGAGAAGGGCTTAGTCCATTCGAAATTCTATATGGACGACCCTATGGGGTACAAAAGGGAACGTCTTCACAAATTGGTGAAGAAATAATGACCTCCTATATGGTGGCACTAAACAAACAATTAAAAAGAATTGAAAAACATGCAATGGGAACACGTCGTAGGGGTCTGGATGGGCCTGTTCACGATATACAACCAGGGGACTATGTATATGTTAAATCTCTTACAGAAAAAACTCTGGAACCACAGTGGGCCGGACCTTTTCAAGTCCTCCTCACCACCTACACGGCAATTAAGGTAAAGGGACAGAACTCCTGGATACACCATACTCGGATCAAGAGAGCCTCTGCAACCTTGTGGAAAGTAACTCCAGACAACAACGAAGACTTGAGACTTAAACTCGTTCGAACGGATAAGGGCGGGAACAATGTGGGTAACAAGTAAGTGAGCCAAAAGCAGTAGTGAACCGGAGGGACACCACAGCAAACGATACCGGACAAAGAAACCGGGACCGGCCAGTAACTAATCTCGCCCAAATCTGTCATCGGTGCAGTTTATATCTTATTTGTCATTTTATTATAGGAAATATAAAACCCATTTTAGCAGGTCACCAAAGGCAGTACATTATCTACAGAAGTAGCTGTACTAATCCACTAGACCAACTAAATCCTAAAATGACCAATTGTTTAATTGGAATTGTGATTGGGCTTACAATATTTTCCTGCATCTTACCACCAACTTGTAATCAAAAGGACACCAAATGGCCGTGGTCTCACGCCTCCCTTGGGTTTACAGGAAGCATGGGACCACCTTTTAAACGGTCGGGCTTAAACTTGGCCACTGTGGTTATGCACAAAATGGAAATGTACTCAGGGCATGAGTGGGGCTGGGACATTGGCAACAGGGATCCTTAATACTATGGTGCACCCCGTTGTGATCTTATTGATTAGCTTAGGAGTTTTATTAATATTAACTATTGTGCTGTACCTATGGGTTTGGAGACTGTTTAAGAAAGTAACACTGTCGTAGTTCAGCCCCTATCAGGACCAGACTACGCAGTCTCTCTCTCACTCCTCCCACCCTCCGAGAGAACAGGGGGAGATAACGTAAGGAAAAACGGCTCGAGGTTTGAGATAAGGACAGGGAGAAATCCTTAAATTTACCGTCACGGGCAAAACAGACTCCTCTTGGGGAAAACTATTCATTTATTACTACAAACAGCAAGATAATGAGACAGAGAACAAGATAACCTCCCTCCACCCCTCCCTCTTCCCAAGCTTAACATTATCTCTACTACCTTCCCCCCCCCGAGTGGCACAGGAGGGGGAAGAGGGAATGGGGATTGCGGTCAGTTCATCACGCGTTGTTTTACGCTGCTGCTTCATGGTTGGGGGAAGAACTCCTCACATTCCTCCCCTGCTCTGTTGTGGGGTCCCACCCGTACGCCACAGTCCTTCCTGAAACTGCTCCAGCATGGGTCATCTCTTCCACGGGGTGCAGTCTCTCCAGAACAGCTGTCCCAGCGGGCCCTCCATGGGCCACAGCTGCCTTCAGGCATCCACCTCCCCCAGTACGGGATCCTTCACGGGCTCCAAGTGGATCTCTGCCCCTCCGTGGACCTCCATGGGCTGCAGGGGGACAACCTGCTCCACCATGGTCGTCACCACAGGCTGCAGGGGAATCTTGGCCAGGAGCCACATTACTCCTCCCACTCCTTCTGAACTGACCTGGGCATCTGCAGCCGTTCCTCACAACAGGCTGGTAGATGTCTCTCAGGATCCTTTTTACATCTTATTCACTTCTCCTCTCCTCTCCACTTCCTGCAGCCGGGCCGGACCAATTCGGGCCCAGTCAGCGGCTTGGCGAGAGGCCAGAGGGTGAGGCCTGCAAGGCCCATAAGGCCTGCGCCTCCCTCTCTGTGCCTCTGCCCCCCGCTCAGCTGCTTCACATCTCTCCCTTTTTTTTTTTTTTCTGTTTTCCCCTATTTAAATACGTTATCGCAGAGGCGTTATCAGGGGACATTCTGCTACCAATTGGCTTGGCCTTGGCCAGCAGCAGGTCCGCTCTAGGCCTGGCCGAGTCCACTGAACAAAGGGGAGCGACTTCTAGCAGTTTCCTACAGAAGCTACCACCTTAGGCCCCCCCGTCACTAAACAAAACCATGTATGATGCTTCATATCATTCAGGGAAACTGTTTAAGTAAAAGAATTTACTTAGTGTGATTAAAAGGGGGGATTGATATAGGGGACAATAAGTTAATCACAACTATATATGTATGCTCTTAAAGAATTGTTGTAGTTCAGCCCCGATCGGGACCAGACTACGCAGTCTCTCTCTCACTCCCCCCCCACCCTCCAAGAGAACAGGGGGAGATTTGGTAAACAAAAGAAAACCAGGAAAAAACCAAACCCGTGGGTTGAGATTGAACAAAAAGTAAATTTAACAGTAATGACAGAAGAAAACAAAACAGTGATGCAATACAAATATAGTATAATGGCTTACAACAAATCTCCACACCTAGTTTCTTCCACGTAGCAGGAGGCTCCTTTCACCACCCTCCTCACTTACATACTGAGCCCCAGCAGTTAGCTGATTAGTTAACTATCCCAGCCATAGGGGCTACCAGCTTCAGTACTCCACCCAGCTCAGGTAAATATTAACTCTATCCTAGCCAGAAACAGGACAAGAATACAGTTATAAAACATAGTCATGTACCCATATAGCTTAGAGAAACAATTAATGGAAGAGGAAGTCTGTTTTTTTTTTCTTTTCCTGACGAAGGACTCATTTGTAAGGAGTGAGAAACAGTCCCTACTGCTCAGTGGGAAAAAATCTTAAAAATCCTGAACCTTTTGTTACATGGTGACCAGCTCTGAATACCCTTGCTGCTCCTCACCGGCTCTTGCTACCACACATACAGGCTCCAAACTCTGGGGCTCCGGGCTTTCCTAGACCACCAGGACAGGGTGGTAAAGATCTACAGGCGTAAAAAAAATCTACAGGCCAGGAAACATTGGGGCTCCGGGATTTCCTAGACCACCAGGACTCCGACGTTTAACACCAGCTCGAGCTGTCCGCCTAGTGTTAAACCACAGCTTAAAAATGGTGAATGTCAGACAGCTGCTCCCACACCAGAAGTGTCAGCTCTGGAATGTCTTGCTGCTTCTCACCAGCTCTAGGCACCACATCTACAGGCTCACAAACATTGGGGATCTGGCATTTCCTGGGACACCAGGACTCCGACGTCTACCATCACCTCAACTCAGCAGTCCCTTTTGAAAAAAATCTTAAAAATCACAAACGTCAGAAGACTGCTCCCACACCAGAAGTGACATTTCTGAAAGCTCTTGCTTCTCCCGCCCGGCTCTTGCCACCGCATCTACAGGCTCACAAATATTGGGACTGCGAGATTTCCTAGAACACCAGCACTCCAACGTTTACCACGGTGTACTTATGGCCGCCCAGTGAAAACACTCTTATATATCATGAACGTTGGATGATAGATCCCACACCAGAAGTGCCAGCTCTGAAAACCCCTCAGTGGCTCTTGCCACCGCATCTACAAGCCCAGCAACACTGGGGCTCCGTTCTTTCCTAGACAATCAGGACTCTGACTTTTGCCACCATGTACACCAGTAAACTTTCAGAGGTGGCACCTTTGGTGTTAAAGCAATCGTCTGAGTTCGTGATTTTTAAGATTTATTTCTCACTGTGCAGCAGCTCTAGGTGATGGTAAGTGTCAGAGTCCTGCTGGTGGAGGAAAGCCCAGAGACTCAATGTTTCTGAGCCTGTAGATGTGGTGGGAAGAGTCGGTGAGGAGCAGCAAGAAATTTTAGAGCAGGCATTTCAGGTGTTGGAGTAATTGTCTGACTTCCTTCTGTGCGGCTGGTTCCAAGTTGACGGTAACTGCCAGCGTGCTAGCTGTGTAGGACAGTGAAGAGGCTGACACGTGTGTGTCCGTAGAGCTGCTAGAAAGCGTACGTGAAGAGCAGGAAGGGCTTTCAGAGCAGCCGGTTCTCGTCTTGGACAGTCGCCACACATCCGCACTTTTAGTGCCTCAGAACCCCGGACAGCTTGCAAAACACGGCTGTAACTGTCCCAGCGCAAGCTGTTCAGGAAAGCACAGAAATGCGATGTTCGCGTGCATTTAGCGCTGCTCACAAGAAGCCTCCGGAGCAGGCACTTCTCGTGCGGCAACAACTATGCCTTCTACGATCTTTCCTAGCCTCTTTTCGTCCGGGCAGTCGGCTTTAGCTGATGTGAAGTGTTGGTGGGCAAATCATCCAGAGAAG
Source organism: Chlamydotis macqueenii (assembly GCF_036417535.1). Classification (NCBI taxonomy): domain Eukaryota; kingdom Metazoa; phylum Chordata; class Aves; order Otidiformes; family Otididae; genus Chlamydotis; species Chlamydotis macqueenii. The sequence continues at coordinate 23,470 of NW_028239205.1, forward strand.
AGTCGCAATGCTTCTGGGCTGTTAGCAAGAGCTTTCCTTGCTGAGCCTTTTCACGTTGGAGATTAGCTGGACATTTGCCGGTTTAGTGCCTTGTTTCTTCTGCGCAGCTTGCACAAAGCTCATTGCGGCTTTCGCGGTTCGAGTTGTGCATCGCCGGAGCTCTGCGGGAAAGAGCGAGAGAAGAGCCGCGAAAGCTCCGAGTGCGGCCAGCTCGCGTGTAGCCGCGAATGTGCGCTGTTCGCCGGTTGCAGGGCGAGTGCCTTCTGCGCGGCTGCTTCCAAGTTGACGGTAACTGCCAGCGTGCTAGCTGTGTCGGACAGTGAAGAGGCTGACGCGTGTGTGTCCGTAGAGCTGCTAGAAAGCGTACGTGAAGAGCAGGAAGGGCTTTCAGAGCAGCCGGTTCTCGTCTTGCACAGTCGCCACACATCCGCACTTTTAGTGCCTCAGAACCCCGGACAGCTTGCAAAACACGGCTGTAACTGTCCCAGCGCAAGCTGTTCAGGAAAGCACAGAAACGCGATGTTCGCGTGCTTTTAGCGCTGCTCGCAAGAAGCCTCCGGAGCAGGCACTTCTCGTGCAGCAACAACCGTGCCTGCTACGATCTTTCCTAGCCTCTTTTCCTCCGGGCAGCCGGCTTGAGCTGATGTGAAGTGTTGGTGGGCAAATCATCCAGAGAAGAGTCGCAATGCTTCTGGGCTGTTAGCAAGAGCTTTCCTTGCTGACCCTTTTCACGTTGGAGATTAGCTGGACATTTGCCGGTTTAGTGCCTTGTTTCTTCTGCGCAGCTTGCACAAAGCTCATTGCGGCTTTCGCGGTTCGAGTTGTGCATCGCCGGAGCTCTGCGGGAAAGAGCGAGAGAAGAGCCTCGAAAGCTCTGAGTGCGGCCAGCTCGCGTGTAGCCGCGAATGTGCGCTGTTCGCCGGTTGCAGGGCGAGTGCCTTCTGCGCGGCTGCTTCCAAGTTGACGGTAACTGCCAGCGTGCTAGCTGTGTAGGACAGTGAAGAGGCTGACGCGTGTGTGTCCGTAGAGCTGCTAGAAAGCGTACGTGACGAGCAGGAAGGGCTTTCAGAGCAGCCGGTTCTCGTCTTGGACAGTCACCACACATCCGCACTTTTAGTGCCTCAGAACCCCGGACAGCTTGCAAAACACGGCTGTAACTGTCCCAGCGCAAGCTGTTCAGGAAAGCACAGAAACGCGATGTTCGCGTGCTTTTAGCGCTGCTCGCAAGAAGCCTCCGGAGCAGGCACTTCTCGTGCAGCAACAACCGTGCCTGCTACGATCTTTCCTAGCCTCTTTTCCTCCGGGCAGCCGGCTTGAGCTGATGTGAAGTGTTGGTGGGCAAATCATCCAGAGAAGCGTCGCAATGCTTCTGGGCTGTTAGCAAGAGCTTTCCTTGCTGACCCTTTTCACGTTGGAGATTAGCTGGGCATTTGCCGGTTTAGTGCCTTGTTTCTTCTGCGCAGCTTGCACAAAGCTCATTGCGGCTTTCGCGGTTCGAGTTGTGCATCGCCGGAGCTCTGCGGGAAAGAGCGAGAGAAGAGCCGCGAAAGCTCCGAGTGCGGCCAGCTCGCGTGTAGCCGCGAATGTGCGCTGTTCGCCGGTTGCAGGGCGAGTGCCTTCTGCGCGGCTGCTTCCAAGTTGACGGTAACTGCCAGCGTGCTAGCTGTGTAGGACAGTGAAGAGGCTGACGCGTGTGTGTCCGTAGAGCTGCTAGAAAGCGTACGTGACGAGCAGGAAGGGCTTTCAGAGCAGCCGGTTCTCGTCTTGCACAGTCGCCACACATCCGCACTTTTAGTGCCTCAGAACCCCGGACAGCTTGCAAAACACGGCTGTAACTGTCCCAGCGCAAGCTGTTCAGGAAAGCACAGAAACGCGATGTTCGCGTGCTTTTAGCGCTGCTCGCAAGAAGCCTCCGGAGCAGGCACTTCTCGTGCAGCAACAACCGTGCCTGCTACGATCTTTCCTAGCCTCTTTTCCTCCGGGCAGCCGGCTTGAGCTGATGTGAAGTGTTGGTGGGCAAATCATCCAGAGAAGAGTCGCAATGCTTCTGGGCTGTTAGCAAGAGCTTTCCTTGCTGAGCCTTTTCACGTTGGAGATTAGCTGGACATTTGCCGGTTTAGTGCCTTGTTTCTTCTGCGCAGCTTGCACAAAGCTCATTGCGGCTTTCGCGGTTCGAGTTGTGCATCGCCGGAGCTCTGCGGGAAAGAGCGAGAGAAGAGCCGCGAAAGCTCCGAGTGCGGCCAGCTCGCGTGTAGCCGCGAATGTGCGCTGTTCGCCGGTTGCAGGGCGACTGCCTTCTGCGCGGCTGCTTCCAAGTTGACGGTAACTGCCAGCGTGCTAGCTGTGTAGGACAGTGAAGAGGCTGACGCGTGTGTGTCCGTAGAGCTGCTAGAAAGCGTACGTGACGAGCAGGAAGGGCTTTCAGAGCAGCCGGTTCTCGTCTTGCGCAGTCGCCACACATCCGCACTTTTAGTGCCTCAGAACCCCGGACAGCTTGCAAAACACGGCTGTAACTGTCCCAGCGCAAGCTGTTCAGGAAAGCACAGAAACGCGATGTTCGCGTGCTTTTAGCGCTGCTCGCAAGAAGCCTCCGGAGCAGGCACTTCTCGTGCAGCAACAACCGTGCCTGCTACGATCTTTCCTAGCCTCTTTTCCTCCGGGCAGCCGGCTTGAGCTGATGTGAAGTGTTGGTGGGCAAATCATCCAGAGAAGCGTCGCAATGCTTCTGGGCTGTTAGCAAGAGCTTTCCTTGCTGACCCTTTTCACGTTGGAGATTAGCTGGGCATTTGCCGGTTTAGTGCCTTGTTTCTTCTGCGCAGCTTGCACAAAGCTCATTGCGGCTTTCGCGGTTCGAGTTGTGCATCGCCGGAGCTCTGCGGGAAAGAGCGAGAGAAGAGCCGCGAAAGCTCCGAGTGCGGCCAGCTCGCGTGTAGCCGCGAATGTGCGCTGTTCGCCGGTTGCAGGGCGAGTGCCTTCTGCGCGGCTGCTTCCAAGTTGACGGTAACTGCCAGCGTGCTAGCTGTGTAGGACAGTGAAGAGGCTGACGCGTGTGTGTCCGTAGAGCTGCTAGAAAGCGTACGTGACGAGCAGGAAGGGCTTTCAGAGCAGCCGGTTCTCGTCTTGCACAGTCGCCACACATCCGCACTTTTAGTGCCTCAGAACCCCGGACAGCTTGCAAAACACGGCTGTAACTGTCCCAGCGCAAGCTGTTCAGGAAAGCACAGAAACGCGATGTTCGCGTGCTTTTAGCGCTGCTCGCAAGAAGCCTCCGGAGCAGGCACTTCTCGTGCAGCAACAACCGTGCCTGCTACGATCTTTCCTAGCCTCTTTTCCTCCGGGCAGCCGGCTTGAGCTGATGTGAAGTGTTGGTGGGCAAATCATCCAGAGAAGAGTCGCAATGCTTCTGGGCTGTTAGCAAGAGCTTTCCTTGCTGAGCCTTTTCACGTTGGAGATTAGCTGGACATTTGCCGGTTTAGTGCCTTGTTTCTTCTGCGCAGCTTGCACAAAGCTCATTGCGGCTTTCGCGGTTCGAGTTGTGCATCGCCGGAGCTCTGCGGGAAAGAGCGAGAGAAGAGCCGCGAAAGCTCCGAGTGCGGCCAGCTCGCGTGTAGCCGCGAATGTGCGCTGTTCGCCGGTTGCAGGGCGACTGCCTTCTGCGCGGCTGCTTCCAAGTTGACGGTAACTGCCAGCGTGCTAGCTGTGTAGGACAGTGAAGAGGCTGACGCGTGTGTGTCCGTAGAGCTGCTAGAAAGCGTACGTGACGAGCAGGAAGGGCTTTCAGAGCAGCCGGTTCTCGTCTTGCGCAGTCGCCACACATCCGCACTTTTAGTGCCTCAGAACCCCGGACAGCTTGCAAAACACGGCTGTAACTGTCCCAGCGCAAGCTGTTCAGGAAAGCACAGAAACGCGATGTTCGCGTGCTTTTAGCGCTGCTCGCAAGAAGCCTCCGGAGCAGGCACTTCTCGTGCAGCAACAACCGTGCCTGCTACGATCTTTCCTAGCCTCTTTTCCTCCGGGCAGCCGGCTTGAGCTGATGTGAAGTGTTGGTGGGCAAATCATCCAGAGAAGCGTCGCAATGCTTCTGGGCTGTTAGCAAGAGCTTTCCTTGCTGACCCTTTTCACGTTGGAGATTAGCTGGGCATTTGCCGGTTTAGTGCCTTGTTTCTTCTGCGCAGCTTGCACAAAGCTCATTGCGGCTTTCGCGGTTCGAGTTGTGCATCGCCGGAGCTCTGCGGGAAAGAGCGAGAGAAGAGCCGCGAAAGCTCCGAGTGCGGCCAGCTCGCGTGTAGCCGCGAATGTGCGCTGTTCGCCGGTTGCAGGGAGACTGCCTTCTGCGCGGCTGCTTCCAAGTTGACGGTAACTGCCAGCGTGCTAGCTGTGTAGGACAGTGAAGAGGCTGACGCGTGTGTGTCCGTAGAGCTGCTAGAAAGCGTACGTGACGAGCAGGAAGGGCTTTCAGAGCAGCCGGTTCTCGTCTTGCACAGTCGCCACACATCCGCACTTTTAGTGCCTCAGAACCCCGGACAGCTTGCAAAACACGGCTGTAACTGTCCCAGCGCAAGCTGTTCAGGAAAGCACAGAAACGCGATGTTCGCGTGCTTTTAGCGCTGCTCGCAAGAAGCCTCCGGAGCAGGCACTTCTCGTGCAGCAACAACCGTGCCTGCTACGATCTTTCCTAGCCTCTTTTCCTCCGGGCAGCCGGCTTGAGCTGATGTGAAGTGTTGGTGGGCAAATCATCCAGAGAAGCGTCGCAATGCTTCTGGGCTGTTAGCAAGAGCTTTCCTTGCTGAGCCTTTTCACGTTGGAGATTAGCTGGACATTTGCCGGTTTAGTGCCTTGTTTCTTCTGCGCAGCTTGCACAAAGCTCATTGCGGCTTTCGCGGTTCGAGTTGTGCATCGCCGGAGCTCTGCGGGAAAGAGCGAGAGAAGAGCCGCGAAAGCTCCGAGTGCGGCCAGCTCGCGTGTAGCCGCGAATGTGCGCTGTTCGCCGGTTGCAGGGCGAGTGCCTTCTGCGCGGCTGCTTCCAAGTTGACGGTAACTGCCAGCGTGCTAGCTGTGTAGGACAGTGAAGAGGCTGACGCGTGTGTGTCCGTAGAGCTGCTAGAAAGCGTACGTGACGAGCAGGAAGGGCTTTCAGAGCAGCCGGTTCTCGTCTTGCACAGTCGCCACACATCCGCACTTTTAGTGCCTCAGAACCCCGGACAGCTTGCAAAACACGGCTGTAACTGTCCCAGCGCAAGCTGTTCAGGAAAGCACAGAAACGCGATGTTCGCGTGCTTTTAGCGCTGCTCGCAAGAAGCCTCCGGAGCAGGCACTTCTCGTGCAGCAACAACCGTGCCTGCTACGATCTTTCCTAGCCTCTTTTCCTCCGGGCAGCCGGCTTGAGCTGATGTGAAGTGTTGGTGGGCAAATCATCCAGAGAAGCGTCGCAATGCTTCTGGGCTGTTAGCAAGAGCTTTCCTTGCTGACCCTTTTCACGTTGGAGATTAGCTGGACATTTGCCGGTTTAGTGCCTTGTTTCTTCTGCGCAGCTTGCACAAAGCTCATTGCGGCTTTCGCGGTTCGAGTTGTGCATCGCCGGAGCTCTGCGGGAAAGAGCGAGAGAAGAGCCGCGAAAGCTCCGAGTGCGGCCAGCTCGCGTGTAGCCGCGAATGTGCGCTGTTCGCCGGTTGCAGGGCGACTGCCTTCTGCGCGGCTGCTTCCAAGTTGACGGTAACTGCCAGCGTGCTAGCTGTGTAGGACAGTGAAGAGGCTGACGCGTGTGTGTCCGTAGAGCTGCTAGAAAGCGTACGTGACGAGCAGGAAGGGCTTTCAGAGCAGCCGGTTCTCGTCTTGCACAGTCGCCACACATCCGCACTTTTAGTGCCTCAGAACCCCGGACAGCTTGCAAAACACGGCTGTAACTGTCCCAGCGCAAGCTGTTCAGGAAAGCACAGAAACGCGATGTTCGCGTGCTTTTAGCGCTGCTCGCAAGAAGCCTCCGGAGCAGGCACTTCTCGTGCAGCAACAACCGTGCCTGCTACGATCTTTCCTAGCCTCTTTTCCTCCGGGCAGCCGGCTTGAGCTGATGTGAAGTGTTGGTGGGCAAATCATCCAGAGAAGCGTCGCAATGCTTCTGGGCTGTTAGCAAGAGCTTTCCTTGCTGAGCCTTTTCACGTTGGAGATTAGCTGGACATTTGCCGGTTTAGTGCCTTGTTTCTTCTGCGCAGCTTGCACAAAGCTCATTGCGGCTTTCGCGGTTCGAGTTGTGCATCGCCGGAGCTCTGCGGGAAAGAGCGAGAGAAGAGCCGCGAAAGCTCCGAGTGCGGCCAGCTCGCGTGTAGCCGCGAATGTGCGCTGTTCGCCGGTTGCAGGGCGACTGCCTTCTGCGCGGCTGCTTCCAAGTTGACGGTAACTGCCAGCGTGCTAGCTGTGTAGGACAGTGAAGAGGCTGACGCGTGTGTGTCCGTAGAGCTGCTAGAAAGCGTACGTGACGAGCAGGAAGGGCTTTCAGAGCAGCCGGTTCTCGTCTTGGACAGTCGCCACACATCCGCACTTTTAGTGCCTCAGAACCCCGGACAGCTTGCAAAACACGGCTGTAACTGTCCCAGCGCAAGCTGTTCAGGAAAGCACAGAAACGCGATGTTCGCGTGCTTTTAGCGCTGCTCGCAAGAAGCCTCCGGAGCAGGCACTTCTCGTGCAGCAACAACCGTGCCTGCTACGATCTTTCCTAGCCTCTTTTCCTCCGGGCAGCCGGCTTGAGCTGATGTGAAGTGTTGGTGGGCAAATCATCCAGAGAAGCGTCGCAATGCTTCTGGGCTGTTAGCAAGAGCTTTCCTTGCTGAGCCTTTTCACGTTGGAGATTAGCTGGACATTTGCCGGTTTAGTGCCTTGTTTCTTCTGCGCAGCTTGCACAAAGCTCATTGCGGCTTTCGCGGTTCGAGTTGTGCATCGCCGGAGCTCTGCGGGAAAGAGCGAGAGAAGAGCCGCGAAAGCTCCGAGTGCGGCCAGCTCGCGTGTAGCCGCGAATGTGCGCTGTTCGCCGGTTGCAGGGCGAGTGCCTTCTGCGCGGCTGCTTCCAAGTTGACGGTAACTGCCAGCGTGCTAGCTGTGTAGGACAGTGAAGAGGCTGACGCGTGTGTGTCCGTAGAGCTGCTAGAAAGCGTACGTGACGAGCAGGAAGGGCTTTCAGAGCAGCCGGTTCTCGTCTTGCACAGTCGCCACACATCCGCACTTTTAGTGCCTCAGAACCCCGGACAGCTTGCAAAACACGGCTGTAACTGTCCCAGCGCAAGCTGTTCAGGAAAGCACAGAAACGCGATGTTCGCGTGCTTTTAGCGCTGCTCGCAAGAAGCCTCCGGAGCAGGCACTTCTCGTGCAGCAACAACCGTGCCTGCTACGATCTTTCCTAGCCTCTTTTCCTCCGGGCAGCCGGCTTGAGCTGATGTGAAGTGTTGGTGGGCAAATCATCCAGAGAAGCGTCGCAATGCTTCTGGGCTGTTAGCAAGAGCTTTCCTTGCTGACCCTTTTCACGTTGGAGATTAGCTGGGCATTTGCCGGTTTAGTGCCTTGTTTCTTCTGCGCAGCTTGCACAAAGCTCATTGCGGCTTTCGCGGTTCGAGTTGTGCATCGCCGGAGCTCTGCGGGAAAGAGCGAGAGAAGAGCCGCGAAAGCTCCGAGTGCGGCCAGCTCGCGTGTAGCCGCGAATGTGCGCTGTTCGCCGGTTGCAGGGCGACTGCCTTCTGCGCGGCTGCTTCCAAGTTGACGGTAACTGCCAGCGTGCTAGCTGTGTAGGACAGTGAAGAGGCTGACGCGTGTGTGTCCGTAGAGCTGCTAGAAAGCGTACGTGACGAGCAGGAAGGGCTTTCAGAGCAGCCGGTTCTCGTCTTGCACAGTCGCCACACATCCGCACTTTTAGTGCCTCAGAACCCCGGACAGCTTGCAAAACACGGCTGTAACTGTCCCAGCGCAAGCTGTTCAGGAAAGCACAGAAACGCGATGTTCGCGTGCTTTTAGCGCTGCTCGCAAGAAGCCTCCGGAGCAGGCACTTCTCGTGCAGCAACAACCGTGCCTGCTACGATCTTTCCTAGCCTCTTTTCCTCCGGGCAGCCGGCTTGAGCTGATGTGAAGTGTTGGTGGGCAAATCATCCAGAGAAGAGTCGCAATGCTTCTGGGCTGTTAGCAAGAGCTTTCCTTGCTGAGCCTTTTCACGTTGGAGATTAGCTGGACATTTGCCGGTTTAGTGCCTTGTTTCTTCTGCGCAGCTTGCACAAAGCTCATTGCGGCTTTCGCGGTTCGAGTTGTGCATCGCCGGAGCTCTGCGGGAAAGAGCGAGAGAAGAGCCGCGAAAGCTCCGAGTGCGGCCAGCTCGCGTGTAGCCGCGAATGTGCGCTGTTCGCCGGTTGCAGGGCGAGTGCCTTCTGCGCGGCTGCTTCCAAGTTGACGGTAACTGCCAGCGTGCTAGCTGTGTAGGACAGTGAAGAGGCTGACGCGTGTGTGTCCGTAGAGCTGCTAGAAAGCGTACGTGACGAGCAGGAAGGGCTTTCAGAGCAGCCGGTTCTCGTCTTGCGCAGTCGCCACACATCCGCACTTTTAGTGCCTCAGAACCCCGGACAGCTTGCAAAACACGGCTGTAACTGTCCCAGCGCAAGCTGTTCAGGAAAGCACAGAAACGCGATGTTCGCGTGCTTTTAGCGCTGCTCGCAAGAAGCCTCCGGAGCAGGCACTTCTCGTGCAGCAACAACCGTGCCTGCTACGATCTTTCCTAGCCTCTTTTCCTCCGGGCAGCCGGCTTGAGCTGATGTGAAGTGTTGGTGGGCAAATCATCCAGAGAAGCGTCGCAATGCTTCTGGGCTGTTAGCAAGAGCTTTCCTTGCTGAGCCTTTTCACGTTGGAGATTAGCTGGACATTTGCCGGTTTAGTGCCTTGTTTCTTCTGCGCAGCTTGCACAAAGCTCATTGCGGCTTTCGCGGTTCGAGTTGTGCATCGCCGGAGCTCTGCGGGAAAGAGCGAGAGAAGAGCCGCGAAAGCTCCGAGTGCGGCCAGCTCGCGTGTAGCCGCGAATGTGCGCTGTTCGCCGGTTGCAGGGCGAGTGCCTTCTGCGCGGCTGCTTCCAAGTTGACGGTAAGTGCCAGCGTGCTAGCTGTGTAGGACAGTGAAGAGGCTGACGCGTGTGTGTCCGTAGAGCTGCTAGAAAGCGTACGTGACGAGCAGGAAGGGCTTTCAGAGCAGCCGGTTCTCGTCTTGCACAGTCGCCACACATCCGCACTTTTAGTGCCTCAGAACCCCGGACAGCTTGCAAAACACGGCTGTAACTGTCCCAGCGCAAGCTGTTCAGGAAAGCACAGAAACGCGATGTTCGCGTGCTTTTAGCGCTGCTCGCAAGAAGCCTCCGGAGCAGGCACTTCTCGTGCAGCAACAACCGTGCCTGCTACGATCTTTCCTAGCCTCTTTTCCTCCGGGCAGCCGGCTTGAGCTGATGTGAAGTGTTGGTGGGCAAATCATCCAGAGAAGCGTCGCAATGCTTCTGGGCTGTTAGCAAGAGCTTTCCTTGCTGACCCTTTTCACGTTGGAGATTAGCTGGACATTTGCCGGTTTAGTGCCTTGTTTCTTCTGCGCAGCTTGCACAAAGCTCATTGCGGCTTTCGCGGTTCGAGTTGTGCATCGCCGGAGCTCTGCGGGAAAGAGCGAGAGAAGAGCCGCGAAAGCTCCGAGTGCGGCCAGCTCGCGTGTAGCCGCGAATGTGCGCTGTTCGCCGGTTGCAGGGCGACTGCCTTCTGCGCGGCTGCTTCCAAGTTGACGGTAAGTGCCAGCGTGCTAGCTGTGTAGGACAGTGAAGAGGCTGACGCGTGTGTGTCCGTAGAGCTGCTAGAAAGCGTACGTGACGAGCAGGAAGGGCTTTCAGAGCAGCCGGTTCTCGTCTTGCACAGTCGCCACACATCCGCACTTTTAGTGCCTCAGAACCCCGGACAGCTTGCAAAACACGGCTGTAACTGTCCCAGCGCAAGCTGTTCAGGAAAGCACAGAAACGCGATGTTCGCGTGCTTTTAGCGCTGCTTGCAAGAAGCCTCCGGAGCAGGCACTTCTCGTGCAGCAACAACCGTGCCTGCTACGATCTTTCCTAGCCTCTTTTCCTCCGGGCAGCCGGCTTGAGCTGATGTGAAGTGTTGGTGGGCAAATCATCCAGAGAAGCGTCGCAATGCTTCTGGGCTGTTAGCAAGAGCTTTCCTTGCTGAGCCTTTTCACGTTGGAGATTAGCTGGACATTTGCCGGTTTAGTGCCTTGTTTCTTCTGCGCAGCTTGCACAAAGCTCATTGCGGCTTTCGCGGTTCGAGTTGTGCATCGCCGGAGCTCTGCGGGAAAGAGCGAGAGAAGAGCCGCGAAAGCTCCGAGTGCGGCCAGCTCGCGTGTAGCCGCGAATGTGCGCTGTTCGCCGGTTGCAGGGCGAGTGCCTTCTGCGCGGCTGCTTCCAAGTTGACGGTAACTGCCAGCGTGCTAGCTGTGTAGGACAGTGAAGAGGCTGACGCGTGTGTGTCCGTAGAGCTGCTAGAAAGCGTACGTGACGAGCAGGAAGGGCTTTCAGAGCAGCCGGTTCTCGTCTTGCACAGTCGCCACACATCCGCACTTTTAGTGCCTCAGAACCCCGGACAGCTTGCAAAACACGGCTGTAACTGTCCCAGCGCAAGCTGTTCAGGAAAGCACAGAAACGCGATGTTCGCGTGCTTTTAGCGCTGCTCGCAAGAAGCCTCCGGAGCAGGCACTTCTCGTGCAGCAACAACCGTGCCTGCTACGATCTTTCCTAGCCTCTTTTCCTCCGGGCAGCCGGCTTGAGCTGATGTGAAGTGTTGGTGGGCAAATCATCCAGAGAAGAGTCGCAATGCTTCTGGGCTGTTAGCAAGAGCTTTCCTTGCTGAGCCTTTTCACGTTGGAGATTAGCTGGACATTTGCCGGTTTAGTGCCTTGTTTCTTCTGCGCAGCTTGCACAAAGCTCATTGCGGCTTTCGCGGTTCGAGTTGTGCATCGCCGGAGCTCTGCGGGAAAGAGCGAGAGAAGAGCCGCGAAAGCTCCGAGTGCGGCCAGCTCGCGTGTAGCCGCGAATGTGCGCTGTTCGCCGGTTGCAGGGCGAGTGCCTTCTGCGCGGCTGCTTCCAAGTTGACGGTAACTGCCAGCGTGCTAGCTGTGTAGGACAGTGAAGAGGCTGACGCGTGTGTGTCCGTAGAGCTGCTAGAAAGCGTACGTGACGAGCAGGAAGGGCTTTCAGAGCAGCCGGTTCTCGTCTTGCACAGTCGCCACACATCCGCACTTTTAGTGCCTCAGAACCCCGGACAGCTTGCAAAACACGGCTGTAACTGTCCCAGCGCAAGCTGTTCAGGAAAGCACAGAAACGCGATGTTCGCGTGCTTTTAGCGCTGCTCGCAAGAAGCCTCCGGAGCAGGCACTTCTCGTGCAGCAACAACCGTGCCTGCTACGATCTTTCCTAGCCTCTTTTCCTCCGGGCAGCCGGCTTGAGCTGATGTGAAGTGTTGGTGGGCAAATCATCCAGAGAAGCGTCGCAATGCTTCTGGGCTGTTAGCAAGAGCTTTCCTTGCTGACCCTTTTCACGTTGGAGATTAGCTGGACATTTGCCGGTTTAGTGCCTTGTTTCTTCTGCGCAGCTTGCACAAAGCTCATTGCGGCTTTCGCGGTTCGAGTTGTGCATCGCCGGAGCTCTGCGGGAAAGAGCGAGAGAAGAGCCGCGAAAGCTCCGAGTGCGGCCAGCTCGCGTGTAGCCGCGAATGTGCGCTGTTCGCCGGTTGCAGGGCGAGTGCCTTCTGCGCGGCTGCTTCCAAGTTGACGGTAACTGCCAGCGTGCTAGCTGTGTAGGACAGTGAAGAGGCTGACGCGTGTGTGTCCGTAGAGCTGCTAGAAAGCGTACGTGACGAGCAGGAAGGGCTTTCAGAGCAGCCGGTTCTCGTCTTGCACAGTCGCCACACATCCGCACTTTTAGTGCCTCAGAACCCCGGACAGCTTGCAAAACACGGCTGTAACTGTCCCAGCGCAAGCTGTTCAGGAAAGCACAGAAACGCGATGTTCGCGTGCTTTTAGCGCTGCTCGCAAGAAGCCTCCGGAGCAGGCACTTCTCGTGCAGCAACAACCGTGCCTGCTACGATCTTTCCTAGCCTCTTTTCCTCCGGGCAGCCGGCTTGAGCTGATGTGAAGTGTTGGTGGGCAAATCATCCAGAGAAGCGTCGCAATGCTTCTGGGCTGTTAGCAAGAGCTTTCCTTGCTGAGCCTTTTCACGTTGGAGATTAGCTGGACATTTGCCGGTTTAGTGCCTTGTTTCTTCTGCGCAGCTTGCACAAAGCTCATTGCGGCTTTCGCGGTTCGAGTTGTGCATCACCGGAGCTCTGCGGGAAAGAGCGAGAGAAGAGCCGCGAAAGCTCCGAGTGCGGCCAGCTCGCGTGTAGCCGCGAATGTGCGCTGTTCGCCGGTTGCAGGGCGAGTGCCTTCTGCGCGGCTGCTTCCAAGTTGACGGTAACTGCCAGCGTGCTAGCTGTGTAGGACAGTGAAGAGGCTGACGCGTGTGTGTCCGTAGAGCTGCTAGAAAGCGTACGTGACGAGCAGGAAGGGCTTTCAGAGCAGCCGGTTCTCGTCTTGGACAGTCGCCACACATCCGCACTTTTAGTGCCTCAGAACCCCGGACAGCTTGCAAAACACGGCTGTAACTGTCCCAGCGCAAGCTGTTCAGGAAAGCACAGAAACGCGATGTTCGCGTGCTTTTAGCGCTGCTCGCAAGAAGCCTCCGGAGCAGGCACTTCTCGTGCAGCAACAACCGTGCCTGCTACGATCTTTCCTAGCCTCTTTTCCTCCGGGCAGCCGGCTTGAGCTGATGTGAAGTGTTGGTGGGCAAATCATCCAGAGAAGCGTCGCAATGCTTCTGGGCTGTTAGCAAGAGCTTTCCTTGCTGAGCCTTTTCACGTTGGAGATTAGCTGGACATTTGCCGGTTTAGTGCCTTGTTTCTTCTGCGCAGCTTGCACAAAGCTCATTGCGGCTTTCGCGGTTCGAGTTGTGCATCGCCGGAGCTCTGCGGGAAAGAGCGAGAGAAGAGCCGCGAAAGCTCCGAGTGCGGCCAGCTCGCGTGTAGCCGCGAATGTGCGCTGTTCGCCGGTTGCAGGGCGAGTGCCTTCTGCGCGGCTGCTTCCAAGTTGACGGTAACTGCCAGCGTGCTAGCTGTGTAGGACAGTGAAGAGGCTGACGCGTGTGTGTCCGTAGAGCTGCTAGAAAGCGTACGTGACGAGCAGGAAGGGCTTTCAGAGCAGCCGGTTCTCGTCTTGCACAGTCGCCACACATCCGCACTTTTAGTGCCTCAGAACCCCGGACAGCTTGCAAAACACGGCTGTAACTGTCCCAGCGCAAGCTGTTCAGGAAAGCACAGAAACGCGATGTTCGCGTGCTTTTAGCGCTGCTCGCAAGAAGCCTCCGGAGCAGGCACTTCTCGTGCAGCAACAACCGTGCCTGCTACGATCTTTCCTAGCCTCTTTTCCTCCGGGCAGCCGGCTTGAGCTGATGTGAAGTGTTGGTGGGCAAATCATCCAGAGAAGCGTCGCAATGCTTCTGGGCTGTTAGCAAGAGCTTTCCTTGCTGAGCCTTTTCACGTTGGAGATTAGCTGGACATTTGCCGGTTTAGTGCCTTGTTTCTTCTGCGCAGCTTGCACAAAGCTCATTGCGGCTTTCGCGGTTCGAGTTGTGCATCGCCGGAGCTCTGCGGGAAAGAGCGAGAGAAGAGCCGCGAAAGCTCCGAGTGCGGCCAGCTCGCGTGTAGCCGCGAATGTGCGCTGTTCGCCGGTTGCAGGGCGACTGCCTTCTGCGCGGCTGCTTCCAAGTTGACGGTAACTGCCAGCGTGCTAGCTGTGTAGGACAGTGAAGAGGCTGACGCGTGTGTGTCCGTAGAGCTGCTAGAAAGCGTACGTGACGAGCAGGAAGGGCTTTCAGAGCAGCCGGTTCTCGTCTTGCACAGTCGCCACACATCCGCACTTTTAGTGCCTCAGAACCCCGGACAGCTTGCAAAACACGGCTGTAACTGTCCCAGCGCAAGCTGTTCAGGAAAGCACAGAAACGCGATGTTCGCGTGCTTTTAGCGCTGCTCGCAAGAAGCCTCCGGAGCAGGCACTTCTCGTGCAGCAACAACCGTGCCTGCTACGATCTTTCCTAGCCTCTTTTCCTCCGGGCAGCCGGCTTGAGCTGATGTGAAGTGTTGGTGGGCAAATCATCCAGAGAAGCGTCGCAATGCTTCTGGGCTGTTAGCAAGAGCTTTCCTTGCTGAGCCTTTTCACGTTGGAGATTAGCTGGACATTTGCCGGTTTAGTGCCTTGTTTCTTCTGCGCAGCTTGCACAAAGCTCATTGCGGCTTTCGCGGTTCGAGTTGTGCATCGCCGGAGCTCTGCGGGAAAGAGCGAGAGAAGAGCCGCGAAAGCTCCGAGTGCGGCCAGCTCGCGTGTAGCCGCGAATGTGCGCTGTTCGCCGGTTGCAGGGCGAGTGCCTTCTGCGCGGCTGCTTCCAAGTTGACGGTAACTGCCAGCGTGCTAGCTGTGTAGGACAGTGAAGAGGCTGACGCGTGTGTGTCCGTAGAGCTGCTAGAAAGCGTACGTGACGAGCAGGAAGGGCTTTCAGAGCAGCCGGTTCTCGTCTTGGACAGTCGCCACACATCCGCACTTTTAGTGCCTCAGAACCCCGGACAGCTTGCAAAACACGGCTGTAACTGTCCCAGCGCAAGCTGTTCAGGAAAGCACAGAAACGCGATGTTCGCGTGCTTTTAGCGCTGCTCGCAAGAAGCCTCCGGAGCAGGCACTTCTCGTGCAGCAACAACCGTGCCTGCTACGATCTTTCCTAGCCTCTTTTCCTCCGGGCAGCCGGCTTGAGCTGATGTGAAGTGTTGGTGGGCAAATCATCCAGAGAAGAGTCGCAATGCTTCTGGGCTGTTAGCAAGAGCTTTCCTTGCTGACCCTTTTCACGTTGGAGATTAGCTGGACATTTGCCGGTTTAGTGCCTTGTTTCTTCTGCGCAGCTTGCACAAAGCTCATTGCGGCTTTCGCGGTTCGAGTTGTGCATCGCCGGAGCTCTGCGGGAAAGAGCGAGAGAAGAGCCGCGAAAGCTCCGAGTGCGGCCAGCTCGCGTGTAGCCGCGAATGTGCGCTGTTCGCCGGTTGCAGGGCGAGTGCCTTCTGCGCGGCTGCTTCCAAGTTGACGGTAACTGCCAGCGTGCTAGCTGTGTAGGACAGTGAAGAGGCTGACGCGTGTGTGTCCGTAGAGCTGCTAGAAAGCGTACGTGACGAGCAGGAAGGGCTTTCAGAGCAGCCGGTTCTCGTCTTGCACAGTCGCCACACATCCGCACTTTTAGTGCCTCAGAACCCCGGACAGCTTGCAAAACACGGCTGTAACTGTCCCAGCGCAAGCTGTTCAGGAAAGCACAGAAACGCGATGTTCGCGTGCTTTTAGCGCTGCTCGCAAGAAGCCTCCGGAGCAGGCACTTCTCGTGCAGCAACAACCGTGCCTGCTACGATCTTTCCTAGCCTCTTTTCCTCCGGGCAGCCGGCTTGAGCTGATGTGAAGTGTTGGTGGGCAAATCATCCAGAGAAGCGTCGCAATGCTTCTGGGCTGTTAGCAAGAGCTTTCCTTGCTGAGCCTTTTCACGTTGGAGATTAGCTGGACATTTGCCGGTTTAGTGCCTTGTTTCTTCTGCGCAGCTTGCACAAAGCTCATTGCGGCTTTCGCGGTTCGAGTTGTGCATCGCCGGAGCTCTGCGGGAAAGAGCGAGAGAAGAGCCGCGAAAGCTCCGAGTGCGGCCAGCTCGCGTGTAGCCGCGAATGTGCGCTGTTCGCCGGTTGCAGGGCGAGTGCCTTCTGCGCGGCTGCTTCCAAGTTGACGGTAACTGCCAGCGTGCTAGCTGTGTAGGACAGTGAAGAGGCTGACGCGTGTGTGTCCGTAGAGCTGCTAGAAAGCGTACGTGACGAGCAGGAAGGGCTTTCAGAGCAGCCGGTTCTCGTCTTGCACAGTCGCCACACATCCGCACTTTTAGTGCCTCAGAACCCCGGACAGCTTGCAAAACACGGCTGTAACTGTCCCAGCGCAAGCTGTTCAGGAAAGCACAGAAACGCGATGTTCGCGTGCTTTTAGCGCTGCTCGCAAGAAGCCTCCGGAGCAGGCACTTCTCGTGCAGCAACAACCGTGCCTGCTACGATCTTTCCTAGCCTCTTTTCCTCCGGGCAGCCGGCTTGAGCTGATGTGAAGTGTTGGTGGGCAAATCATCCAGAGAAGCGTCGCAATGCTTCTGGGCTGTTAGCAAGAGCTTTCCTTGCTGAGCCTTTTCACGTTGGAGATTAGCTGGGCATTTGCCGGTTTAGTGCCTTGTTTCTTCTGCGCAGCTTGCACAAAGCTCATTGCGGCTTTCGCGGTTCGAGTTGTGCATCGCCGGAGCTCTGCGGGAAAGAGCGAGAGAAGAGCCGCGAAAGCTCCGAGTGCGGCCAGCTCGCGTGTAGCCGCGAATGTGCGCTGTTCGCCGGTTGCAGGGCGAGTGCCTTCTGCGCGGCTGCTTCCAAGTTGACGGTAACTGCCAGCGTGCTAGCTGTGTAGGACAGTGAAGAGGCTGACGCGTGTGTGTCCGTAGAGCTGCTAGAAAGCGTACGTGACGAGCAGGAAGGGCTTTCAGAGCAGCCGGTTCTCGTCTTGGACAGTCGCCACACATCCGCACTTTTAGTGCCTCAGAACCCCGGACAGCTTGCAAAACACGGCTGTAACTGTCCCAGCGCAAGCTGTTCAGGAAAGCACAGAAACGCGATGTTCGCGTGCTTTTAGCGCTGCTCGCAAGAAGCCTCCGGAGCAGGCACTTCTCGTGCAGCAACAACCGTGCCTGCTACGATCTTTCCTAGCCTCTTTTCCTCCGGGCAGCCGGCTTGAGCTGATGTGAAGTGTTGGTGGGCAAATCATCCAGAGAAGCGTCGCAATGCTTCTGGGCTGTTAGCAAGAGCTTTCCTTGCTGAGCCTTTTCACGTTGGAGATTAGCTGGACATTTGCCGGTTTAGTGCCTTGTTTCTTCTGCGCAGCTTGCACAAAGCTCATTGCGGCTTTCGCGGTTCGAGTTGTGCATCGCCGGAGCTCTGCGGGAAAGAGCGAGAGAAGAGCCGCGAAAGCTCCGAGTGCGGCCAGCTCGCGTGTAGCCGCGAATGTGCGCTGTTCGCCGGTTGCAGGGCGAGTGCCTTCTGCGCGGCTGCTTCCAAGTTGACGGTAACTGCCAGCGTGCTAGCTGTGTAGGACAGTGAAGAGGCTGACGCGTGTGTGTCCGTAGAGCTGCTAGAAAGCGTACGTGACGAGCAGGAAGGGCTTTCAGAGCAGCCGGTTCTCGTCTTGCACAGTCGCCACACATCCGCACTTTTAGTGCCTCAGAACCCCGGACAGCTTGCAAAACACGGCTGTAACTGTCCCAGCGCAAGCTGTTCAGGAAAGCACAGAAACGCGATGTTCGCGTGCTTTTAGCGCTGCTCGCAAGAAGCCTCCGGAGCAGGCACTTCTCGTGCAGCAACAACCGTGCCTGCTACGATCTTTCCTAGCCTCTTTTCCTCCGGGCAGCCGGCTTGAGCTGATGTGAAGTGTTGGTGGGCAAATCATCCAGAGAAGCGTCGCAATGCTTCTGGGCTGTTAGCAAGAGCTTTCCTTGCTGAGCCTTTTCACGTTGGAGATTAGCTGGACATTTGCCGGTTTAGTGCCTTGTTTCTTCTGCGCAGCTTGCACAAAGCTCATTGCGGCTTTCGCGGTTCGAGTTGTGCATCGCCGGAGCTCTGCGGGAAAGAGCGAGAGAAGAGCCGCGAAAGCTCCGAGTGCGGCCAGCTCGCGTGTAGCCGCGAATGTGCGCTGTTCGCCGGTTGCAGGGCGACTGCCTTCTGCGCGGCTGCTTCCAAGTTGACGGTAACTGCCAGCGTGCTAGCTGTGTAGGACAGTGAAGAGGCTGACGCGTGTGTGTCCGTAGAGCTGCTAGAAAGCGTACGTGACGAGCAGGAAGGGCTTTCAGAGCAGCCGGTTCTCGTCTTGGACAGTCGCCACACATCCGCACTTTTAGTGCCTCAGAACCCCGGACAGCTTGCAAAACACGGCTGTAACTGTCCCAGCGCAAGCTGTTCAGGAAAGCACAGAAACGCGATGTTCGCGTGCTTTTAGCGCTGCTCGCAAGAAGCCTCCGGAGCAGGCACTTCTCGTGCAGCAACAACCGTGCCTGCTACGATCTTTCCTAGCCTCTTTTCCTCCGGGCAGCCGGCTTGAGCTGATGTGAAGTGTTGGTGGGCAAATCATCCAGAGAAGAGTCGCAATGCTTCTGGGCTGTTAGCAAGAGCTTTCCTTGCTGAGCCTTTTCACGTTGGAGATTAGCTGGACATTTGCCGGTTTAGTGCCTTGTTTCTTCTGCGCAGCTTGCACAAAGCTCATTGCGGCTTTCGCGGTTCGAGTTGTGCATCGCCGGAGCTCTGCGGGAAAGAGCGAGAGAAGAGCCGCGAAAGCTCCGAGTGCGGCCAGCTCGCGTGTAGCCGCGAATGTGCGCTGTTCGCCGGTTGCAGGGCGAGTGCCTTCTGCGCGGCTGCTTCCAAGTTGACGGTAACTGCCAGCGTGCTAGCTGTGTAGGACAGTGAAGAGGCTGACGCGTGTGTGTCCGTAGAGCTGCTAGAAAGCGTACGTGACGAGCAGGAAGGGCTTTCAGAGCAGCCGGTTCTCGTCTTGCACAGTCGCCACACATCCGCACTTTTAGTGCCTCAGAACCCCGGACAGCTTGCAAAACACGGCTGTAACTGTCCCAGCGCAAGCTGTTCAGGAAAGCACAGAAACGCGATGTTCGCGTGCTTTTAGCGCTGCTCGCAAGAAGCCTCCGGAGCAGGCACTTCTCGTGCAGCAACAACCGTGCCTGCTACGATCTTTCCTAGCCTCTTTTCCTCCGGGCAGCCGGCTTGAGCTGATGTGAAGTGTTGGTGGGCAAATCATCCAGAGAAGCGTCGCAATGCTTCTGGGCTGTTAGCAAGAGCTTTCCTTGCTGAGCCTTTTCACGTTGGAGATTAGCTGGACATTTGCCGGTTTAGTGCCTTGTTTCTTCTGCGCAGCTTGCACAAAGCTCATTGCGGCTTTCGCGGTTCGAGTTGTGCATCGCCGGAGCTCTGCGGGAAAGAGCGAGAGAAGAGCCGCGAAAGCTCCGAGTGCGGCCAGCTCGCGTGTAGCCGCGAATGTGCGCTGTTCGCCGGTTGCAGGGCGACTGCCTTCTGCGCGGCTGCTTCCAAGTTGACGGTAACTGCCAGCGTGCTAGCTGTGTAGGACAGTGAAGAGGCTGACGCGTGTGTGTCCGTAGAGCTGCTAGAAAGCGTACGTGACGAGCAGGAAGGGCTTTCAGAGCAGCCGGTTCTCGTCTTGCACAGTCGCCACACATCCGCACTTTTAGTGCCTCAGAACCCCGGACAGCTTGCAAAACACGGCTGTAACTGTCCCAGCGCAAGCTGTTCAGGAAAGCACAGAAACGCGATGTTCGCGTGCTTTTAGCGCTGCTCGCAAGAAGCCTCCGGAGCAGGCACTTCTCGTGCAGCAACAACCGTGCCTGCTACGATCTTTCCTAGCCTCTTTTCCTCCGGGCAGCCGGCTTGAGCTGATGTGAAGTGTTGGTGGGCAAATCATCCAGAGAAGCGTCGCAATGCTTCTGGGCTGTTAGCAAGAGCTTTCCTTGCTGAGCCTTTTCACGTTGGAGATTAGCTGGACATTTGCCGGTTTAGTGCCTTGTTTCTTCTGCGCAGCTTGCACAAAGCTCATTGCGGCTTTCGCGGTTCGAGTTGTGCATCGCCGGAGCTCTGCGGGAAAGAGCGAGAGAAGAGCCGCGAAAGCTCCGAGTGCGGCCAGCTCGCGTGTAGCCGCGAATGTGCGCTGTTCGCCGGTTGCAGGGCGAGTGCCTTCTGCGCGGCTGCTTCCAAGTTGACGGTAACTGCCAGCGTGCTAGCTGTGTAGGACAGTGAAGAGGCTGACGCGTGTGTGTCCGTAGAGCTGCTAGAAAGCGTACGTGACGAGCAGGAAGGGCTTTCAGAGCAGCCGGTTCTCGTCTTGGACAGTCGCCACACATCCGCACTTTTAGTGCCTCAGAACCCCGGACAGCTTGCAAAACACGGCTGTAACTGTCCCAGCGCAAGCTGTTCAGGAAAGCACAGAAACGCGATGTTCGCGTGCTTTTAGCGCTGCTCGCAAGAAGCCTCCGGAGCAGGCACTTCTCGTGCAGCAACAACCGTGCCTGCTACGATCTTTCCTAGCCTCTTTTCCTCCGGGCAGCCGGCTTGAGCTGATGTGAAGTGTTGGTGGGCAAATCATCCAGAGAAGAGTCGCAATGCTTCTGGGCTGTTAGCAAGAGCTTTCCTTGCTGACCCTTTTCACGTTGGAGATTAGCTGGACATTTGCCGGTTTAGTGCCTTGTTTCTTCTGCGCAGCTTGCACAAAGCTCATTGCGGCTTTCGCGGTTCGAGTTGTGCATCGCCGGAGCTCTGCGGGAAAGAGCGAGAGAAGAGCCGCGAAAGCTCCGAGTGCGGCCAGCTCGCGTGTAGCCGCGAATGTGCGCTGTTCGCCGGTTGCAGGGCGAGTGCCTTCTGCGCGGCTGCTTCCAAGTTGACGGTAACTGCCAGCGTGCTAGCTGTGTAGGACAGTGAAGAGGCTGACGCGTGTGTGTCCGTAGAGCTGCTAGAAAGCGTACGTGACGAGCAGGAAGGGCTTTCAGAGCAGCCGGTTCTCGTCTTGCACAGTCGCCACACATCCGCACTTTTAGTGCCTCAGAACCCCGGACAGCTTGCAAAACACGGCTGTAACTGTCCCAGCGCAAGCTGTTCAGGAAAGCACAGAAACGCGATGTTCGCGTGCTTTTAGCGCTGCTCGCAAGAAGCCTCCGGAGCAGGCACTTCTCGTGCAGCAACAACCGTGCCTGCTACGATCTTTCCTAGCCTCTTTTCCTCCGGGCAGCCGGCTTGAGCTGATGTGAAGTGTTGGTGGGCAAATCATCCAGAGAAGCGTCGCAATGCTTCTGGGCTGTTAGCAAGAGCTTTCCTTGCTGAGCCTTTTCACGTTGGAGATTAGCTGGACATTTGCCGGTTTAGTGCCTTGTTTCTTCTGCGCAGCTTGCACAAAGCTCATTGCGGCTTTCGCGGTTCGAGTTGTGCATCGCCGGAGCTCTGCGGGAAAGAGCGAGAGAAGAGCCGCGAAAGCTCCGAGTGCGGCCAGCTCGCGTGTAGCCGCGAATGTGCGCTGTTCGCCGGTTGCAGGGCGAGTGCCTTCTGCGCGGCTGCTTCCAAGTTGACGGTAACTGCCAGCGTGCTAGCTGTGTAGGACAGTGAAGAGGCTGACGCGTGTGTGTCCGTAGAGCTGCTAGAAAGCGTACGTGACGAGCAGGAAGGGCTTTCAGAGCAGCCGGTTCTCGTCTTGCACAGTCGCCACACATCCGCACTTTTAGTGCCTCAGAACCCCGGACAGCTTGCAAAACACGGCTGTAACTGTCCCAGCGCAAGCTGTTCAGGAAAGCACAGAAACGCGATGTTCGCGTGCTTTTAGCGCTGCTCGCAAGAAGCCTCCGGAGCAGGCACTTCTCGTGCAGCAACAACCGTGCCTGCTACGATCTTTCCTAGCCTCTTTTCCTCCGGGCAGCCGGCTTGAGCTGATGTGAAGTGTTGGTGGGCAAATCATCCAGAGAAGCGTCGCAATGCTTCTGGGCTGTTAGCAAGAGCTTTCCTTGCTGAGCCTTTTCACGTTGGAGATTAGCTGGGCATTTGCCGGTTTAGTGCCTTGTTTCTTCTGCGCAGCTTGCACAAAGCTCATTGCGGCTTTCGCGGTTCGAGTTGTGCATCGCCGGAGCTCTGCGGGAAAGAGCGAGAGAAGAGCCGCGAAAGCTCCGAGTGCGGCCAGCTCGCGTGTAGCCGCGAATGTGCGCTGTTCGCCGGTTGCAGGGCGAGTGCCTTCTGCGCGGCTGCTTCCAAGTTGACGGTAACTGCCAGCGTGCTAGCTGTGTAGGACAGTGAAGAGGCTGACGCGTGTGTGTCCGTAGAGCTGCTAGAAAGCGTACGTGACGAGCAGGAAGGGCTTTCAGAGCAGCCGGTTCTCGTCTTGGACAGTCGCCACACATCCGCACTTTTAGTGCCTCAGAACCCCGGACAGCTTGCAAAACACGGCTGTAACTGTCCCAGCGCAAGCTGTTCAGGAAAGCACAGAAACGCGATGTTCGCGTGCTTTTAGCGCTGCTCGCAAGAAGCCTCCGGAGCAGGCACTTCTCGTGCAGCAACAACCGTGCCTGCTACGATCTTTCCTAGCCTCTTTTCCTCCGGGCAGCCGGCTTGAGCTGATGTGAAGTGTTGGTGGGCAAATCATCCAGAGAAGCGTCGCAATGCTTCTGGGCTGTTAGCAAGAGCTTTCCTTGCTGAGCCTTTTCACGTTGGAGATTAGCTGGACATTTGCCGGTTTAGTGCCTTGTTTCTTCTGCGCAGCTTGCACAAAGCTCATTGCGGCTTTCGCGGTTCGAGTTGTGCATCGCCGGAGCTCTGCGGGAAAGAGCGAGAGAAGAGCCGCGAAAGCTCCGAGTGCGGCCAGCTCGCGTGTAGCCGCGAATGTGCGCTGTTCGCCGGTTGCAGGGCGAGTGCCTTCTGCGCGGCTGCTTCCAAGTTGACGGTAACTGCCAGCGTGCTAGCTGTGTAGGACAGTGAAGAGGCTGACGCGTGTGTGTCCGTAGAGCTGCTAGAAAGCGTACGTGACGAGCAGGAAGGGCTTTCAGAGCAGCCGGTTCTCGTCTTGCACAGTCGCCACACATCCGCACTTTTAGTGCCTCAGAACCCCGGACAGCTTGCAAAACACGGCTGTAACTGTCCCAGCGCAAGCTGTTCAGGAAAGCACAGAAACGCGATGTTCGCGTGCTTTTAGCGCTGCTCGCAAGAAGCCTCCGGAGCAGGCACTTCTCGTGCAGCAACAACCGTGCCTGCTACGATCTTTCCTAGCCTCTTTTCCTCCGGGCAGCCGGCTTGAGCTGATGTGAAGTGTTGGTGGGCAAATCATCCAGAGAAGCGTCGCAATGCTTCTGGGCTGTTAGCAAGAGCTTTCCTTGCTGAGCCTTTTCACGTTGGAGATTAGCTGGACATTTGCCGGTTTAGTGCCTTGTTTCTTCTGCGCAGCTTGCACAAAGCTCATTGCGGCTTTCGCGGTTCGAGTTGTGCATCGCCGGAGCTCTGCGGGAAAGAGCGAGAGAAGAGCCGCGAAAGCTCCGAGTGCGGCCAGCTCGCGTGTAGCCGCGAATGTGCGCTGTTCGCCGGTTGCAGGGCGACTGCCTTCTGCGCGGCTGCTTCCAAGTTGACGGTAACTGCCAGCGTGCTAGCTGTGTAGGACAGTGAAGAGGCTGACGCGTGTGTGTCCGTAGAGCTGCTAGAAAGCGTACGTGACGAGCAGGAAGGGCTTTCAGAGCAGCCGGTTCTCGTCTTGGACAGTCGCCACACATCCGCACTTTTAGTGCCTCAGAACCCCGGACAGCTTGCAAAACACGGCTGTAACTGTCCCAGCGCAAGCTGTTCAGGAAAGCACAGAAACGCGATGTTCGCGTGCTTTTAGCGCTGCTCGCAAGAAGCCTCCGGAGCAGGCACTTCTCGTGCAGCAACAACCGTGCCTGCTACGATCTTTCCTAGCCTCTTTTCCTCCGGGCAGCCGGCTTGAGCTGATGTGAAGTGTTGGTGGGCAAATCATCCAGAGAAGAGTCGCAATGCTTCTGGGCTGTTAGCAAGAGCTTTCCTTGCTGAGCCTTTTCACGTTGGAGATTAGCTGGACATTTGCCGGTTTAGTGCCTTGTTTCTTCTGCGCAGCTTGCACAAAGCTCATTGCGGCTTTCGCGGTTCGAGTTGTGCATCGCCGGAGCTCTGCGGGAAAGAGCGAGAGAAGAGCCGCGAAAGCTCCGAGTGCGGCCAGCTCGCGTGTAGCCGCGAATGTGCGCTGTTCGCCGGTTGCAGGGCGAGTGCCTTCTGCGCGGCTGCTTCCAAGTTGACGGTAACTGCCAGCGTGCTAGCTGTGTAGGACAGTGAAGAGGCTGACGCGTGTGTGTCCGTAGAGCTGCTAGAAAGCGTACGTGACGAGCAGGAAGGGCTTTCAGAGCAGCCGGTTCTCGTCTTGCACAGTCGCCACACATCCGCACTTTTAGTGCCTCAGAACCCCGGACAGCTTGCAAAACACGGCTGTAACTGTCCCAGCGCAAGCTGTTCAGGAAAGCACAGAAACGCGATGTTCGCGTGCTTTTAGCGCTGCTCGCAAGAAGCCTCCGGAGCAGGCACTTCTCGTGCAGCAACAACCGTGCCTGCTACGATCTTTCCTAGCCTCTTTTCCTCCGGGCAGCCGGCTTGAGCTGATGTGAAGTGTTGGTGGGCAAATCATCCAGAGAAGCGTCGCAATGCTTCTGGGCTGTTAGCAAGAGCTTTCCTTGCTGAGCCTTTTCACGTTGGAGATTAACTGGACATTTGCCGGTTTAGTGCCTTGTTTCTTCTGCGCAGCTTGCACAAAGCTCATTGCGGCTTTCGCGGTTCGAGTTGTGCATCGCCGGAGCTCTGCGGGAAAGAGCGAGAGAAGAGCCGCGAAAGCTCCGAGTGCGGCCAGCTCGCGTGTAGCCGCGAATGTGCGCTGTTCGCCGGTTGCAGGGCGAGTGCCTTCTGCGCGGCTGCTTCCAAGTTGACGGTAACTGCCAGCGTGCTAGCTGTGTAGGACAGTGAAGAGGCTGACGCGTGTGTGTCCGTAGAGCTGCTAGAAAGCGTACGTGACGAGCAGGAAGGGCTTTCAGAGCAGCCGGTTCTCGTCTTGCACAGTCGCCACACATCCGCACTTTTAGTGCCTCAGAACCCCGGACAGCTTGCAAAACACGGCTGTAACTGTCCCAGCGCAAGCTGTTCAGGAAAGCACAGAAACGCGATGTTCGCGTGCTTTTAGCGCTGCTCGCAAGAAGCCTCCGGAGCAGGCACTTCTCGTGCAGCAACAACCGTGCCTGCTACGATCTTTCCTAGCCTCTTTTCCTCCGGGCAGCCGGCTTGAGCTGATGTGAAGTGTTGGTGGGCAAATCATCCAGAGAAGCGTCGCAATGCTTCTGGGCTGTTAGCAAGAGCTTTCCTTGCTGAGCCTTTTCACGTTGGAGATTAGCTGGACATTTGCCGGTTTAGTGCCTTGTTTCTTCTGCGCAGCTTGCACAAAGCTCATTGCGGCTTTCGCGGTTCGAGTTGTGCATCGCCGGAGCTCTGCGGGAAAGAGCGAGAGAAGAGCCGCGAAAGCTCCGAGTGCGGCCAGCTCGCGTGTAGCCGCGAATGTGCGCTGTTCGCCGGTTGCAGGGCGACTGCCTTCTGCGCGGCTGCTTCCAAGTTGACGGTAACTGCCAGCGTGCTAGCTGTGTAGGACAGTGAAGAGGCTGACGCGTGTGTGTCCGTAGAGCTGCTAGAAAGCGTACGTGACGAGCAGGAAGGGCTTTCAGAGCAGCCGGTTCTCGTCTTGGACAGTCGCCACACATCCGCACTTTTAGTGCCTCAGAACCCCGGACAGCTTGCAAAACACGGCTGTAACTGTCCCAGCGCAAGCTGTTCAGGAAAGCACAGAAACGCGATGTTCGCGTGCTTTTAGCGCTGCTCGCAAGAAGCCTCCGGAGCAGGCACTTCTCGTGCAGCAACAACCGTGCCTGCTACGATCTTTCCTAGCCTCTTTTCCTCCGGGCAGCCGGCTTGAGCTGATGTGAAGTGTTGGTGGGCAAATCATCCAGAGAAGCGTCGCAATGCTTCTGGGCTGTTAGCAAGAGCTTTCCTTGCTGAGCCTTTTCACGTTGGAGATTAGCTGGACATTTGCCGGTTTAGTGCCTTGTTTCTTCTGCGCAGCTTGCACAAAGCTCATTGCGGCTTTCGCGGTTCGAGTTGTGCATCGCCGGAGCTCTGCGGGAAAGAGCGAGAGAAGAGCCGCGAAAGCTCCGAGTGCGGCCAGCTCGCGTGTAGCCGCGAATGTGCGCTGTTCGCCGGTTGCAGGGCGAGTGCCTTCTGCGCGGCTGCTTCCAAGTTGACGGTAACTGCCAGCGTGCTAGCTGTGTAGGACAGTGAAGAGGCTGACGCGTGTGTGTCCGTAGAGCTGCTAGAAAGCGTACGTGACGAGCAGGAAGGGCTTTCAGAGCAGCCGGTTCTCGTCTTGCACAGTCGCCACACATCCGCACTTTTAGTGCCTCAGAACCCCGGACAGCTTGCAAAACACGGCTGTAACTGTCCCAGCGCAAGCTGTTCAGGAAAGCACAGAAACGCGATGTTCGCGTGCTTTTAGCGCTGCTCGCAAGAAGCCTCCGGAGCAGGCACTTCTCGTGCAGCAACAACCGTGCCTGCTACGATCTTTCCTAGCCTCTTTTCCTCCGGGCAGCCGGCTTGAGCTGATGTGAAGTGTTGGTGGGCAAATCATCCAGAGAAGCGTCGCAATGCTTCTGGGCTGTTAGCAAGAGCTTTCCTTGCTGAGCCTTTTCACGTTGGAGATTAGCTGGACATTTGCCGGTTTAGTGCCTTGTTTCTTCTGCGCAGCTTGCACAAAGCTCATTGCGGCTTTCGCGGTTCGAGTTGTGCATCGCCGGAGCTCTGCGGGAAAGAGCGAGAGAAGAGCCGCGAAAGCTCCGAGTGCGGCCAGCTCGCGTGTAGCCGCGAATGTGCGCTGTTCGCCGGTTGCAGGGCGAGTGCCTTCTGCGCGGCTGCTTCCAAGTTGACGGTAACTGCCAGCGTGCTAGCTGTGTAGGACAGTGAAGAGGCTGACGCGTGTGTGTCCGTAGAGCTGCTAGAAAGCGTACGTGACGAGCAGGAAGGGCTTTCAGAGCAGCCGGTTCTCGTCTTGCACAGTCGCCACACATCCGCACTTTTAGTGCCTCAGAACCCCGGACAGCTTGCAAAACACGGCTGTAACTGTCCCAGCGCAAGCTGTTCAGGAAAGCACAGAAACGCGATGTTCGCGTGCTTTTAGCGCTGCTCGCAAGAAGCCTCCGGAGCAGGCACTTCTCGTGCAGCAACAACCGTGCCTGCTACGATCTTTCCTAGCCTCTTTTCCTCCGGGCAGCCGGCTTGAGCTGATGTGAAGTGTTGGTGGGCAAATCATCCAGAGAAGCGTCGCAATGCTTCTGGGCTGTTAGCAAGAGCTTTCCTTGCTGAGCCTTTTCACGTTGGAGATTAGCTGGACATTTGCCGGTTTAGTGCCTTGTTTCTTCTGCGCAGCTTGCACAAAGCTCATTGCGGCTTTCGCGGTTCGAGTTGTGCATCGCCGGAGCTCTGCGGGAAAGAGCGAGAGAAGAGCCGCGAAAGCTCCGAGTGCGGCCAGCTCGCGTGTAGCCGCGAATGTGCGCTGTTCGCCGGTTGCAGGGCGACTGCCTTCTGCGCGGCTGCTTCCAAGTTGACGGTAACTGCCAGCGTGCTAGCTGTGTAGGACAGTGAAGAGGCTGACGCGTGTGTGTCCGTAGAGCTGCTAGAAAGCGTACGTGACGAGCAGGAAGGGCTTTCAGAGCAGCCGGTTCTCGTCTTGGACAGTCGCCACACATCCGCACTTTTAGTGCCTCAGAACCCCGGACAGCTTGCAAAACACGGCTGTAACTGTCCCAGCGCAAGCTGTTCAGGAAAGCACAGAAACGCGATGTTCGCGTGCTTTTAGCGCTGCTCGCAAGAAGCCTCCGGAGCAGGCACTTCTCGTGCAGCAACAACCGTGCCTGCTACGATCTTTCCTAGCCTCTTTTCCTCCGGGCAGCCGGCTTGAGCTGATGTGAAGTGTTGGTGGGCAAATCATCCAGAGAAGCGTCGCAATGCTTCTGGGCTGTTAGCAAGAGCTTTCCTTGCTGAGCCTTTTCACGTTGGAGATTAGCTGGACATTTGCCGGTTTAGTGCCTTGTTTCTTCTGCGCAGCTTGCACAAAGCTCATTGCGGCTTTCGCGGTTCGAGTTGTGCATCGCCGGAGCTCTGCGGGAAAGAGCGAGAGAAGAGCCGCGAAAGCTCCGAGTGCGGCCAGCTCGCGTGTAGCCGCGAATGTGCGCTGTTCGCCGGTTGCAGGGCGACTGCCTTCTGCGCGGCTGCTTCCAAGTTGACGGTAACTGCCAGCGTGCTAGCTGTGTAGGACAGTGAAGAGGCTGACGCGTGTGTGTCCGTAGAGCTGCTAGAAAGCGTACGTGACGAGCAGGAAGGGCTTTCAGAGCAGCCGGTTCTCGTCTTGGACAGTCGCCACACATCCGCACTTTTAGTGCCTCAGAACCCCGGACAGCTTGCAAAACACGGCTGTAACTGTCCCAGCGCAAGCTGTTCAGGAAAGCACAGAAACGCGATGTTCGCGTGCTTTTAGCGCTGCTCGCAAGAAGCCTCCGGAGCAGGCACTTCTCGTGCAGCAACAACCGTGCCTGCTACGATCTTTCCTAGCCTCTTTTCCTCCGGGCAGCCGGCTTGAGCTGATGTGAAGTGTTGGTGGGCAAATCATCCAGAGAAGCGTCGCAATGCTTCTGGGCTGTTAGCAAGAGCTTTCCTTGCTGAGCCTTTTCACGTTGGAGATTAGCTGGACATTTGCCGGTTTAGTGCCTTGTTTCTTCTGCGCAGCTTGCACAAAGCTCATTGCGGCTTTCGCGGTTCGAGTTGTGCATCGCCGGAGCTCTGCGGGAAAGAGCGAGAGAAGAGCCGCGAAAGCTCCGAGTGCGGCCAGCTCGCGTGTAGCCGCGAATGTGCGCTGTTCGCCGGTTGCAGGGCGAGTGCCTTCTGCGCGGCTGCTTCCAAGTTGACGGTAACTGCCAGCGTGCTAGCTGTGTAGGACAGTGAAGAGGCTGACGCGTGTGTGTCCGTAGAGCTGCTAGAAAGCGTACGTGACGAGCAGGAAGGGCTTTCAGAGCAGCCGGTTCTCGTCTTGCACAGTCGCCACACATCCGCACTTTTAGTGCCTCAGAACCCCGGACAGCTTGCAAAACACGGCTGTAACTGTCCCAGCGCAAGCTGTTCAGGAAAGCACAGAAACGCGATGTTCGCGTGCTTTTAGCGCTGCTCGCAAGAAGCCTCCGGAGCAGGCACTTCTCGTGCAGCAACAACCGTGCCTGCTACGATCTTTCCTAGCCTCTTTTCCTCCGGGCAGCCGGCTTGAGCTGATGTGAAGTGTTGGTGGGCAAATCATCCAGAGAAGCGTCGCAATGCTTCTGGGCTGTTAGCAAGAGCTTTCCTTGCTGAGCCTTTTCACGTTGGAGATTAGCTGGACATTTGCCGGTTTAGTGCCTTGTTTCTTCTGCGCAGCTTGCACAAAGCTCATTGCGGCTTTCGCGGTTCGAGTTGTGCATCGCCGGAGCTCTGCGGGAAAGAGCGAGAGAAGAGCCGCGAAAGCTCCGAGTGCGGCCAGCTCGCGTGTAGCCGCGAATGTGCGCTGTTCGCCGGTTGCAGGGCGAGTGCCTTCTGCGCGGCTGCTTCCAAGTTGACGGTAACTGCCAGCGTGCTAGCTGTGTAGGACAGTGAAGAGGCTGACGCGTGTGTGTCCGTAGAGCTGCTAGAAAGCGTACGTGACGAGCAGGAAGGGCTTTCAGAGCAGCCGGTTCTCGTCTTGGACAGTCGCCACACATCCGCACTTTTAGTGCCTCAGAACCCCGGACAGCTTGCAAAACACGGCTGTAACTGTCCCAGCGCAAGCTGTTCAGGAAAGCACAGAAACGCGATGTTCGCGTGCTTTTAGCGCTGCTCGCAAGAAGCCTCCGGAGCAGGCACTTCTCGTGCAGCAACAACCGTGCCTGCTACGATCTTTCCTAGCCTCTTTTCCTCCGGGCAGCCGGCTTGAGCTGATGTGAAGTGTTGGTGGGCAAATCATCCAGAGAAGCGTCGCAATGCTTCTGGGCTGTTAGCAAGAGCTTTCCTTGCTGAGCCTTTTCACGTTGGAGATTAGCTGGACATTTGCCGGTTTAGTGCCTTGTTTCTTCTGCGCAGCTTGCACAAAGCTCATTGCGGCTTTCGCGGTTCGAGTTGTGCATCGCCGGAGCTCTGCGGGAAAGAGCGAGAGAAGAGCCGCGAAAGCTCCGAGTGCGGCCAGCTCGCGTGTAGCCGCGAATGTGCGCTGTTCGCCGGTTGCAGGGCGAGTGCCTTCTGCGCGGCTGCTTCCAAGTTGACGGTAACTGCCAGCGTGCTAGCTGTGTAGGACAGTGAAGAGGCTGACGCGTGTGTGTCCGTAGAGCTGCTAGAAAGCGTACGTGACGAGCAGGAAGGGCTTTCAGAGCAGCCGGTTCTCGTCTTGCACAGTCGCCACACATCCGCACTTTTAGTGCCTCAGAACCCCGGACAGCTTGCAAAACACGGCTGTAACTGTCCCAGCGCAAGCTGTTCAGGAAAGCACAGAAACGCGATGTTCGCGTGCTTTTAGCGCTGCTCGCAAGAAGCCTCCGGAGCAGGCACTTCTCGTGCAGCAACAACCGTGCCTGCTACGATCTTTCCTAGCCTCTTTTCCTCCGGGCAGCCGGCTTGAGCTGATGTGAAGTGTTGGTGGGCAAATCATCCAGAGAAGCGTCGCAATGCTTCTGGGCTGTTAGCAAGAGCTTTCCTTGCTGAGCCTTTTCACGTTGGAGATTAGCTGGACATTTGCCGGTTTAGTGCCTTGTTTCTTCTGCGCAGCTTGCACAAAGCTCATTGCGGCTTTCGCGGTTCGAGTTGTGCATCGCCGGAGCTCTGCGGGAAAGAGCGAGAGAAGAGCCGCGAAAGCTCCGAGTGCGGCCAGCTCGCGTGTAGCCGCGAATGTGCGCTGTTCGCCGGTTGCAGGGCGACTGCCTTCTGCGCGGCTGCTTCCAAGTTGACGGTAACTGCCAGCGTGCTAGCTGTGTAGGACAGTGAAGAGGCTGACGCGTGTGTGTCCGTAGAGCTGCTAGAAAGCGTACGTGACGAGCAGGAAGGGCTTTCAGAGCAGCCGGTTCTCGTCTTGGACAGTCGCCACACATCCGCACTTTTAGTGCCTCAGAACCCCGGACAGCTTGCAAAACACGGCTGTAACTGTCCCAGCGCAAGCTGTTCAGGAAAGCACAGAAACGCGATGTTCGCGTGCTTTTAGCGCTGCTCGCAAGAAGCCTCCGGAGCAGGCACTTCTCGTGCAGCAACAACCGTGCCTGCTACGATCTTTCCTAGCCTCTTTTCCTCCGGGCAGCCGGCTTGAGCTGATGTGAAGTGTTGGTGGGCAAATCATCCAGAGAAGAGTCGCAATGCTTCTGGGCTGTTAGCAAGAGCTTTCCTTGCTGAGCCTTTTCACGTTGGAGATTAGCTGGACATTTGCCGGTTTAGTGCCTTGTTTCTTCTGCGCAGCTTGCACAAAGCTCATTGCGGCTTTCGCGGTTCGAGTTGTGCATCGCCGGAGCTCTGCGGGAAAGAGCGAGAGAAGAGCCGCGAAAGCTCCGAGTGCGGCCAGCTCGCGTGTAGCCGCGAATGTGCGCTGTTCGCCGGTTGCAGGGCGAGTGCCTTCTGCGCGGCTGCTTCCAAGTTGACGGTAACTGCCAGCGTGCTAGCTGTGTAGGACAGTGAAGAGGCTGACGCGTGTGTGTCCGTAGAGCTGCTAGAAAGCGTACGTGACGAGCAGGAAGGGCTTTCAGAGCAGCCGGTTCTCGTCTTGCACAGTCGCCACACATCCGCACTTTTAGTGCCTCAGAACCCCGGACAGCTTGCAAAACACGGCTGTAACTGTCCCAGCGCAAGCTGTTCAGGAAAGCACAGAAACGCGATGTTCGCGTGCTTTTAGCGCTGCTCGCAAGAAGCCTCCGGAGCAGGCACTTCTCGTGCAGCAACAACCGTGCCTGCTACGATCTTTCCTAGCCTCTTTTCCTCCGGGCAGCCGGCTTGAGCTGATGTGAAGTGTTGGTGGGCAAATCATCCAGAGAAGCGTCGCAATGCTTCTGGGCTGTTAGCAAGAGCTTTCCTTGCTGAGCCTTTTCACGTTGGAGATTAGCTGGACATTTGCCGGTTTAGTGCCTTGTTTCTTCTGCGCAGCTTGCACAAAGCTCATTGCGGCTTTCGCGGTTCGAGTTGTGCATCGCCGGAGCTCTGCGGGAAAGAGCGAGAGAAGAGCCGCGAAAGCTCCGAGTGCGGCCAGCTCGCGTGTAGCCGCGAATGTGCGCTGTTCGCCGGTTGCAGGGCGACTGCCTTCTGCGCGGCTGCTTCCAAGTTGACGGTAACTGCCAGCGTGCTAGCTGTGTAGGACAGTGAAGAGGCTGACGCGTGTGTGTCCGTAGAGCTGCTAGAAAGCGTACGTGACGAGCAGGAAGGGCTTTCAGAGCAGCCGGTTCTCGTCTTGGACAGTCGCCACACATCCGCACTTTTAGTGCCTCAGAACCCCGGACAGCTTGCAAAACACGGCTGTAACTGTCCCAGCGCAAGCTGTTCAGGAAAGCACAGAAACGCGATGTTCGCGTGCTTTTAGCGCTGCTCGCAAGAAGCCTCCGGAGCAGGCACTTCTCGTGCAGCAACAACCGTGCCTGCTACGATCTTTCCTAGCCTCTTTTCCTCCGGGCAGCCGGCTTGAGCTGATGTGAAGTGTTGGTGGGCAAATCATCCAGAGAAGCGTCGCAATGCTTCTGGGCTGTTAGCAAGAGCTTTCCTTGCTGAGCCTTTTCACGTTGGAGATTAACTGGACATTTGCCGGTTTAGTGCCTTGTTTCTTCTGCGCAGCTTGCACAAAGCTCATTGCGGCTTTCGCGGTTCGAGTTGTGCATCGCCGGAGCTCTGCGGGAAAGAGCGAGAGAAGAGCCGCGAAAGCTCCGAGTGCGGCCAGCTCGCGTGTAGCCGCGAATGTGCGCTGTTCGCCGGTTGCAGGGCGAGTGCCTTCTGCGCGGCTGCTTCCAAGTTGACGGTAACTGCCAGCGTGCTAGCTGTGTAGGACAGTGAAGAGGCTGACGCGTGTGTGTCCGTAGAGCTGCTAGAAAGCGTACGTGACGAGCAGGAAGGGCTTTCAGAGCAGCCGGTTCTCGTCTTGCACAGTCGCCACACATCCGCACTTTTAGTGCCTCAGAACCCCGGACAGCTTGCAAAACACGGCTGTAACTGTCCCAGCGCAAGCTGTTCAGGAAAGCACAGAAACGCGATGTTCGCGTGCTTTTAGCGCTGCTCGCAAGAAGCCTCCGGAGCAGGCACTTCTCGTGCAGCAACAACCGTGCCTGCTACGATCTTTCCTAGCCTCTTTTCCTCCGGGCAGCCGGCTTGAGCTGATGTGAAGTGTTGGTGGGCAAATCATCCAGAGAAGCGTCGCAATGCTTCTGGGCTGTTAGCAAGAGCTTTCCTTGCTGAGCCTTTTCACGTTGGAGATTAGCTGGACATTTGCCGGTTTAGTGCCTTGTTTCTTCTGCGCAGCTTGCACAAAGCTCATTGCGGCTTTCGCGGTTCGAGTTGTGCATCGCCGGAGCTCTGCGGGAAAGAGCGAGAGAAGAGCCGCGAAAGCTCCGAGTGCGGCCAGCTCGCGTGTAGCCGCGAATGTGCGCTGTTCGCCGGTTGCAGGGCGACTGCCTTCTGCGCGGCTGCTTCCAAGTTGACGGTAACTGCCAGCGTGCTAGCTGTGTAGGACAGTGAAGAGGCTGACGCGTGTGTGTCCGTAGAGCTGCTAGAAAGCGTACGTGACGAGCAGGAAGGGCTTTCAGAGCAGCCGGTTCTCGTCTTGGACAGTCGCCACACATCCGCACTTTTAGTGCCTCAGAACCCCGGACAGCTTGCAAAACACGGCTGTAACTGTCCCAGCGCAAGCTGTTCAGGAAAGCACAGAAACGCGATGTTCGCGTGCTTTTAGCGCTGCTCGCAAGAAGCCTCCGGAGCAGGCACTTCTCGTGCAGCAACAACCGTGCCTGCTACGATCTTTCCTAGCCTCTTTTCCTCCGGGCAGCCGGCTTGAGCTGATGTGAAGTGTTGGTGGGCAAATCATCCAGAGAAGCGTCGCAATGCTTCTGGGCTGTTAGCAAGAGCTTTCCTTGCTGAGCCTTTTCACGTTGGAGATTAGCTGGACATTTGCCGGTTTAGTGCCTTGTTTCTTCTGCGCAGCTTGCACAAAGCTCATTGCGGCTTTCGCGGTTCGAGTTGTGCATCGCCGGAGCTCTGCGGGAAAGAGCGAGAGAAGAGCCGCGAAAGCTCCGAGTGCGGCCAGCTCGCGTGTAGCCGCGAATGTGCGCTGTTCGCCGGTTGCAGGGCGAGTGCCTTCTGCGCGGCTGCTTCCAAGTTGACGGTAACTGCCAGCGTGCTAGCTGTGTAGGACAGTGAAGAGGCTGACGCGTGTGTGTCCGTAGAGCTGCTAGAAAGCGTACGTGACGAGCAGGAAGGGCTTTCAGAGCAGCCGGTTCTCGTCTTGCACAGTCGCCACACATCCGCACTTTTAGTGCCTCAGAACCCCGGACAGCTTGCAAAACACGGCTGTAACTGTCCCAGCGCAAGCTGTTCAGGAAAGCACAGAAACGCGATGTTCGCGTGCTTTTAGCGCTGCTCGCAAGAAGCCTCCGGAGCAGGCACTTCTCGTGCAGCAACAACCGTGCCTGCTACGATCTTTCCTAGCCTCTTTTCCTCCGGGCAGCCGGCTTGAGCTGATGTGAAGTGTTGGTGGGCAAATCATCCAGAGAAGAGTCGCAATGCTTCTGGGCTGTTAGCAAGAGCTTTCCTTGCTGAGCCTTTTCACGTTGGAGATTAGCTGGACATTTGCCGGTTTAGTGCCTTGTTTCTTCTGCGCAGCTTGCACAAAGCTCATTGCGGCTTTCGCGGTTCGAGTTGTGCATCGCCGGAGCTCTGCGGGAAAGAGCGAGAGAAGAGCCGCGAAAGCTCCGAGTGCGGCCAGCTCGCGTGTAGCCGCGAATGTGCGCTGTTCGCCGGTTGCAGGGCGAGTGCCTTCTGCGCGGCTGCTTCCAAGTTGACGGTAACTGCCAGCGTGCTAGCTGTGTAGGACAGTGAAGAGGCTGACGCGTGTGTGTCCGTAGAGCTGCTAGAAAGCGTACGTGACGAGCAGGAAGGGCTTTCAGAGCAGCCGGTTCTCGTCTTGCACAGTCGCCACACATCCGCACTTTTAGTGCCTCAGAACCCCGGACAGCTTGCAAAACACGGCTGTAACTGTCCCAGCGCAAGCTGTTCAGGAAAGCACAGAAACGCGATGTTCGCGTGCTTTTAGCGCTGCTCGCAAGAAGCCTCCGGAGCAGGCACTTCTCGTGCAGCAACAACCGTGCCTGCTACGATCTTTCCTAGCCTCTTTTCCTCCGGGCAGCCGGCTTGAGCTGATGTGAAGTGTTGGTGGGCAAATCATCCAGAGAAGCGTCGCAATGCTTCTGGGCTGTTAGCAAGAGCTTTCCTTGCTGAGCCTTTTCACGTTGGAGATTAGCTGGACATTTGCCGGTTTAGTGCCTTGTTTCTTCTGCGCAGCTTGCACAAAGCTCATTGCGGCTTTCGCGGTTCGAGTTGTGCATCGCCGGAGCTCTGCGGGAAAGAGCGAGAGAAGAGCCGCGAAAGCTCCGAGTGCGGCCAGCTCGCGTGTAGCCGCGAATGTGCGCTGTTCGCCGGTTGCAGGGCGAGTGCCTTCTGCGCGGCTGCTTCCAAGTTGACGGTAACTGCCAGCGTGCTAGCTGTGTAGGACAGTGAAGAGGCTGACGCGTGTGTGTCCGTAGAGCTGCTAGAAAGCGTACGTGACGAGCAGGAAGGGCTTTCAGAGCAGCCGGTTCTCGTCTTGCACAGTCGCCACACATCCGCACTTTTAGTGCCTCAGAACCCCGGACAGCTTGCAAAACACGGCTGTAACTGTCCCAGCGCAAGCTGTTCAGGAAAGCACAGAAACGCGATGTTCGCGTGCTTTTAGCGCTGCTCGCAAGAAGCCTCCGGAGCAGGCACTTCTCGTGCAGCAACAACCGTGCCTGCTACGATCTTTCCTAGCCTCTTTTCCTCCGGGCAGCCGGCTTGAGCTGATGTGAAGTGTTGGTGGGCAAATCATCCAGAGAAGCGTCGCAATGCTTCTGGGCTGTTAGCAAGAGCTTTCCTTGCTGAGCCTTTTCACGTTGGAGATTAGCTGGACATTTGCCGGTTTAGTGCCTTGTTTCTTCTGCGCAGCTTGCACAAAGCTCATTGCGGCTTTCGCGGTTCGAGTTGTGCATCGCCGGAGCTCTGCGGGAAAGAGCGAGAGAAGAGCCGCGAAAGCTCCGAGTGCGGCCAGCTCGCGTGTAGCCGCGAATGTGCGCTGTTCGCCGGTTGCAGGGCGACTGCCTTCTGCGCGGCTGCTTCCAAGTTGACGGTAACTGCCAGCGTGCTAGCTGTGTAGGACAGTGAAGAGGCTGACGCGTGTGTGTCCGTAGAGCTGCTAGAAAGCGTACGTGACGAGCAGGAAGGGCTTTCAGAGCAGCCGGTTCTCGTCTTGGACAGTCGCCACACATCCGCACTTTTAGTGCCTCAGAACCCCGGACAGCTTGCAAAACACGGCTGTAACTGTCCCAGCGCAAGCTGTTCAGGAAAGCACAGAAACGCGATGTTCGCGTGCTTTTAGCGCTGCTCGCAAGAAGCCTCCGGAGCAGGCACTTCTCGTGCAGCAACAACCGTGCCTGCTACGATCTTTCCTAGCCTCTTTTCCTCCGGGCAGCCGGCTTGAGCTGATGTGAAGTGTTGGTGGGCAAATCATCCAGAGAAGCGTCGCAATGCTTCTGGGCTGTTAGCAAGAGCTTTCCTTGCTGAGCCTTTTCACGTTGGAGATTAGCTGGACATTTGCCGGTTTAGTGCCTTGTTTCTTCTGCGCAGCTTGCACAAAGCTCATTGCGGCTTTCGCGGTTCGAGTTGTGCATCGCCGGAGCTCTGCGGGAAAGAGCGAGAGAAGAGCCGCGAAAGCTCCGAGTGCGGCCAGCTCGCGTGTAGCCGCGAATGTGCGCTGTTCGCCGGTTGCAGGGCGAGTGCCTTCTGCGCGGCTGCTTCCAAGTTGACGGTAACTGCCAGCGTGCTAGCTGTGTAGGACAGTGAAGAGGCTGACGCGTGTGTGTCCGTAGAGCTGCTAGAAAGCGTACGTGACGAGCAGGAAGGGCTTTCAGAGCAGCCGGTTCTCGTCTTGCACAGTCGCCACACATCCGCACTTTTAGTGCCTCAGAACCCCGGACAGCTTGCAAAACACGGCTGTAACTGTCCCAGCGCAAGCTGTTCAGGAAAGCACAGAAACGCGATGTTCGCGTGCTTTTAGCGCTGCTCGCAAGAAGCCTCCGGAGCAGGCACTTCTCGTGCAGCAACAACCGTGCCTGCTACGATCTTTCCTAGCCTCTTTTCCTCCGGGCAGCCGGCTTGAGCTGATGTGAAGTGTTGGTGGGCAAATCATCCAGAGAAGCGTCGCAATGCTTCTGGGCTGTTAGCAAGAGCTTTCCTTGCTGAGCCTTTTCACGTTGGAGATTAGCTGGACATTTGCCGGTTTAGTGCCTTGTTTCTTCTGCGCAGCTTGCACAAAGCTCATTGCGGCTTTCGCGGTTCGAGTTGTGCATCGCCGGAGCTCTGCGGGAAAGAGCGAGAGAAGAGCCGCGAAAGCTCCGAGTGCGGCCAGCTCGCGTGTAGCCGCGAATGTGCGCTGTTCGCCGGTTGCAGGGCGAGTGCCTTCTGCGCGGCTGCTTCCAAGTTGACGGTAACTGCCAGCGTGCTAGCTGTGTAGGACAGTGAAGAGGCTGACGCGTGTGTGTCCGTAGAGCTGCTAGAAAGCGTACGTGACGAGCAGGAAGGGCTTTCAGAGCAGCCGGTTCTCGTCTTGGACAGTCGCCACACATCCGCACTTTTAGTGCCTCAGAACCCCGGACAGCTTGCAAAACACGGCTGTAACTGTCCCAGCGCAAGCTGTTCAGGAAAGCACAGAAACGCGATGTTCGCGTGCTTTTAGCGCTGCTCGCAAGAAGCCTCCGGAGCAGGCACTTCTCGTGCAGCAACAACCGTGCCTGCTACGATCTTTCCTAGCCTCTTTTCCTCCGGGCAGCCGGCTTGAGCTGATGTGAAGTGTTGGTGGGCAAATCATCCAGAGAAGCGTCGCAATGCTTCTGGGCTGTTAGCAAGAGCTTTCCTTGCTGAGCCTTTTCACGTTGGAGATTAGCTGGACATTTGCCGGTTTAGTGCCTTGTTTCTTCTGCGCAGCTTGCACAAAGCTCATTGCGGCTTTCGCGGTTCGAGTTGTGCATCGCCGGAGCTCTGCGGGAAAGAGCGAGAGAAGAGCCGCGAAAGCTCCGAGTGCGGCCAGCTCGCGTGTAGCCGCGAATGTGCGCTGTTCGCCGGTTGCAGGGCGAGTGCCTTCTGCGCGGCTGCTTCCAAGTTGACGGTAACTGCCAGCGTGCTAGCTGTGTAGGACAGTGAAGAGGCTGACGCGTGTGTGTCCGTAGAGCTGCTAGAAAGCGTACGTGACGAGCAGGAAGGGCTTTCAGAGCAGCCGGTTCTCGTCTTGCACAGTCGCCACACATCCGCACTTTTAGTGCCTCAGAACCCCGGACAGCTTGCAAAACACGGCTGTAACTGTCCCAGCGCAAGCTGTTCAGGAAAGCACAGAAACGCGATGTTCGCGTGCTTTTAGCGCTGCTCGCAAGAAGCCTCCGGAGCAGGCACTTCTCGTGCAGCAACAACCGTGCCTGCTACGATCTTTCCTAGCCTCTTTTCCTCCGGGCAGCCGGCTTGAGCTGATGTGAAGTGTTGGTGGGCAAATCATCCAGAGAAGCGTCGCAATGCTTCTGGGCTGTTAGCAAGAGCTTTCCTTGCTGAGCCTTTTCACGTTGGAGATTAGCTGGACATTTGCCGGTTTAGTGCCTTGTTTCTTCTGCGCAGCTTGCACAAAGCTCATTGCGGCTTTCGCGGTTCGAGTTGTGCATCGCCGGAGCTCTGCGGGAAAGAGCGAGAGAAGAGCCGCGAAAGCTCCGAGTGCGGCCAGCTCGCGTGTAGCCGCGAATGTGCGCTGTTCGCCGGTTGCAGGGCGACTGCCTTCTGCGCGGCTGCTTCCAAGTTGACGGTAACTGCCAGCGTGCTAGCTGTGTAGGACAGTGAAGAGGCTGACGCGTGTGTGTCCGTAGAGCTGCTAGAAAGCGTACGTGACGAGCAGGAAGGGCTTTCAGAGCAGCCGGTTCTCGTCTTGGACAGTCGCCACACATCCGCACTTTTAGTGCCTCAGAACCCCGGACAGCTTGCAAAACACGGCTGTAACTGTCCCAGCGCAAGCTGTTCAGGAAAGCACAGAAACGCGATGTTCGCGTGCTTTTAGCGCTGCTCGCAAGAAGCCTCCGGAGCAGGCACTTCTCGTGCAGCAACAACCGTGCCTGCTACGATCTTTCCTAGCCTCTTTTCCTCCGGGCAGCCGGCTTGAGCTGATGTGAAGTGTTGGTGGGCAAATCATCCAGAGAAGCGTCGCAATGCTTCTGGGCTGTTAGCAAGAGCTTTCCTTGCTGAGCCTTTTCACGTTGGAGATTAGCTGGACATTTGCCGGTTTAGTGCCTTGTTTCTTCTGCGCAGCTTGCACAAAGCTCATTGCGGCTTTCGCGGTTCGAGTTGTGCATCGCCGGAGCTCTGCGGGAAAGAGCGAGAGAAGAGCCGCGAAAGCTCCGAGTGCGGCCAGCTCGCGTGTAGCCGCGAATGTGCGCTGTTCGCCGGTTGCAGGGCGACTGCCTTCTGCGCGGCTGCTTCCAAGTTGACGGTAACTGCCAGCGTGCTAGCTGTGTAGGACAGTGAAGAGGCTGACGCGTGTGTGTCCGTAGAGCTGCTAGAAAGCGTACGTGACGAGCAGGAAGGGCTTTCAGAGCAGCCGGTTCTCGTCTTGGACAGTCGCCACACATCCGCACTTTTAGTGCCTCAGAACCCCGGACAGCTTGCAAAACACGGCTGTAACTGTCCCAGCGCAAGCTGTTCAGGAAAGCACAGAAACGCGATGTTCGCGTGCTTTTAGCGCTGCTCGCAAGAAGCCTCCGGAGCAGGCACTTCTCGTGCAGCAACAACCGTGCCTGCTACGATCTTTCCTAGCCTCTTTTCCTCCGGGCAGCCGGCTTGAGCTGATGTGAAGTGTTGGTGGGCAAATCATCCAGAGAAGCGTCGCAATGCTTCTGGGCTGTTAGCAAGAGCTTTCCTTGCTGAGCCTTTTCACGTTGGAGATTAGCTGGACATTTGCCGGTTTAGTGCCTTGTTTCTTCTGCGCAGCTTGCACAAAGCTCATTGCGGCTTTCGCGGTTCGAGTTGTGCATCGCCGGAGCTCTGCGGGAAAGAGCGAGAGAAGAGCCGCGAAAGCTCCGAGTGCGGCCAGCTCGCGTGTAGCCGCGAATGTGCGCTGTTCGCCGGTTGCAGGGCGAGTGCCTTCTGCGCGGCTGCTTCCAAGTTGACGGTAACTGCCAGCGTGCTAGCTGTGTAGGACAGTGAAGAGGCTGACGCGTGTGTGTCCGTAGAGCTGCTAGAAAGCGTACGTGACGAGCAGGAAGGGCTTTCAGAGCAGCCGGTTCTCGTCTTGCACAGTCGCCACACATCCGCACTTTTAGTGCCTCAGAACCCCGGACAGCTTGCAAAACACGGCTGTAACTGTCCCAGCGCAAGCTGTTCAGGAAAGCACAGAAACGCGATGTTCGCGTGCTTTTAGCGCTGCTCGCAAGAAGCCTCCGGAGCAGGCACTTCTCGTGCAGCAACAACCGTGCCTGCTACGATCTTTCCTAGCCTCTTTTCCTCCGGGCAGCCGGCTTGAGCTGATGTGAAGTGTTGGTGGGCAAATCATCCAGAGAAGCGTCGCAATGCTTCTGGGCTGTTAGCAAGAGCTTTCCTTGCTGAGCCTTTTCACGTTGGAGATTAGCTGGACATTTGCCGGTTTAGTGCCTTGTTTCTTCTGCGCAGCTTGCACAAAGCTCATTGCGGCTTTCGCGGTTCGAGTTGTGCATCGCCGGAGCTCTGCGGGAAAGAGCGAGAGAAGAGCCGCGAAAGCTCCGAGTGCGGCCAGCTCGCGTGTAGCCGCGAATGTGCGCTGTTCGCCGGTTGCAGGGCGAGTGCCTTCTGCGCGGCTGCTTCCAAGTTGACGGTAACTGCCAGCGTGCTAGCTGTGTAGGACAGTGAAGAGGCTGACGCGTGTGTGTCCGTAGAGCTGCTAGAAAGCGTACGTGACGAGCAGGAAGGGCTTTCAGAGCAGCCGGTTCTCGTCTTGGACAGTCGCCACACATCCGCACTTTTAGTGCCTCAGAACCCCGGACAGCTTGCAAAACACGGCTGTAACTGTCCCAGCGCAAGCTGTTCAGGAAAGCACAGAAACGCGATGTTCGCGTGCTTTTAGCGCTGCTCGCAAGAAGCCTCCGGAGCAGGCACTTCTCGTGCAGCAACAACCGTGCCTGCTACGATCTTTCCTAGCCTCTTTTCCTCCGGGCAGCCGGCTTGAGCTGATGTGAAGTGTTGGTGGGCAAATCATCCAGAGAAGCGTCGCAATGCTTCTGGGCTGTTAGCAAGAGCTTTCCTTGCTGAGCCTTTTCACGTTGGAGATTAGCTGGACATTTGCCGGTTTAGTGCCTTGTTTCTTCTGCGCAGCTTGCACAAAGCTCATTGCGGCTTTCGCGGTTCGAGTTGTGCATCGCCGGAGCTCTGCGGGAAAGAGCGAGAGAAGAGCCGCGAAAGCTCCGAGTGCGGCCAGCTCGCGTGTAGCCGCGAATGTGCGCTGTTCGCCGGTTGCAGGGCGAGTGCCTTCTGCGCGGCTGCTTCCAAGTTGACGGTAACTGCCAGCGTGCTAGCTGTGTAGGACAGTGAAGAGGCTGACGCGTGTGTGTCCGTAGAGCTGCTAGAAAGCGTACGTGACGAGCAGGAAGGGCTTTCAGAGCAGCCGGTTCTCGTCTTGCACAGTCGCCACACATCCGCACTTTTAGTGCCTCAGAACCCCGGACAGCTTGCAAA
Source organism: Chlamydotis macqueenii (assembly GCF_036417535.1). Lineage (NCBI taxonomy): Eukaryota > Metazoa > Chordata > Aves > Otidiformes > Otididae > Chlamydotis > Chlamydotis macqueenii. Next base: position 65,295 of record NW_028239205.1, read on the forward strand.
ACACGGCTGTAACTGTCCCAGCGCAAGCTGTTCAGGAAAGCACAGAAACGCGATGTTCGCGTGCTTTTAGCGCTGCTCGCAAGAAGCCTCCGGAGCAGGCACTTCTCGTGCAGCAACAACCGTGCCTGCTACGATCTTTCCTAGCCTCTTTTCCTCCGGGCAGCCGGCTTGAGCTGATGTGAAGTGTTGGTGGGCAAATCATCCAGAGAAGCGTCGCAATGCTTCTGGGCTGTTAGCAAGAGCTTTCCTTGCTGAGCCTTTTCACGTTGGAGATTAGCTGGACATTTGCCGGTTTAGTGCCTTGTTTCTTCTGCGCAGCTTGCACAAAGCTCATTGCGGCTTTCGCGGTTCGAGTTGTGCATCGCCGGAGCTCTGCGGGAAAGAGCGAGAGAAGAGCCGCGAAAGCTCCGAGTGCGGCCAGCTCGCGTGTAGCCGCGAATGTGCGCTGTTCGCCGGTTGCAGGGCGACTGCCTTCTGCGCGGCTGCTTCCAAGTTGACGGTAACTGCCAGCGTGCTAGCTGTGTAGGACAGTGAAGAGGCTGACGCGTGTGTGTCCGTAGAGCTGCTAGAAAGCGTACGTGACGAGCAGGAAGGGCTTTCAGAGCAGCCGGTTCTCGTCTTGGACAGTCGCCACACATCCGCACTTTTAGTGCCTCAGAACCCCGGACAGCTTGCAAAACACGGCTGTAACTGTCCCAGCGCAAGCTGTTCAGGAAAGCACAGAAACGCGATGTTCGCGTGCTTTTAGCGCTGCTCGCAAGAAGCCTCCGGAGCAGGCACTTCTCGTGCAGCAACAACCGTGCCTGCTACGATCTTTCCTAGCCTCTTTTCCTCCGGGCAGCCGGCTTGAGCTGATGTGAAGTGTTGGTGGGCAAATCATCCAGAGAAGAGTCGCAATGCTTCTGGGCTGTTAGCAAGAGCTTTCCTTGCTGAGCCTTTTCACGTTGGAGATTAGCTGGACATTTGCCGGTTTAGTGCCTTGTTTCTTCTGCGCAGCTTGCACAAAGCTCATTGCGGCTTTCGCGGTTCGAGTTGTGCATCGCCGGAGCTCTTGCGGGAAAGAGCGAGAGAAGAGCCGCGAAAGCTCCGAGTGCGGCCAGCTCGCGTGTAGCCGCGAATGTGCGCTGTTCGCCGGTTGCAGGGCGAGTGCCTTCTGCGCGGCTGCTTCCAAGTTGACGGTAACTGCCAGCGTGCTAGCTGTGTAGGACAGTGAAGAGGCTGACGCGTGTGTGTCCGTAGAGCTGCTAGAAAGCGTACGTGACGAGCAGGAAGGGCTTTCAGAGCAGCCGGTTCTCGTCTTGCACAGTCGCCACACATCCGCACTTTTAGTGCCTCAGAACCCCGGACAGCTTGCAAAACACGGCTGTAACTGTCCCAGCGCAAGCTGTTCAGGAAAGCACAGAAACGCGATGTTCGCGTGCTTTTAGCGCTGCTCGCAAGAAGCCTCCGGAGCAGGCACTTCTCGTGCAGCAACAACCGTGCCTGCTACGATCTTTCCTAGCCTCTTTTCCTCCGGGCAGCCGGCTTGAGCTGATGTGAAGTGTTGGTGGGCAAATCATCCAGAGAAGCGTCGCAATGCTTCTGGGCTGTTAGCAAGAGCTTTCCTTGCTGAGCCTTTCACGTTGGAGATTAGCTGGACATTTGCCGGTTTAGTGCCTTGTTTCTTCTGCGCAGCTTGCACAAAGCTCATTGCGGCTTTCGCGGTTCGAGTTGTGCATCGCCGGAGCTCTGCGGGAAAGAGCGAGAGAAGAGCCGCGAAAGCTCCGAGTGCGGCCAGCTCGCGTGTAGCCGCGAATGTGCGCTGTTCGCCGGTTGCAGGGCGAGTGCCTTCTGCGCGGCTGCTTCCAAGTTGACGGTAACTGCCAGCGTGCTAGCTGTGTAGGACAGTGAAGAGGCTGACGCGTGTGTGTCCGTAGAGCTGCTAGAAAGCGTACGTGACGAGCAGGAAGGGCTTTCAGAGCAGCCGGTTCTCGTCTTGGACAGTCGCCACACATCCGCACTTTTAGTGCCTCAGAACCCCGGACAGCTTGCAAAACACGGCTGTAACTGTCCCAGCGCAAGCTGA